>NW_027139217.1:300000-407500 GCF_035084215.1 Heptranchias perlo | reverse complement strand
ATGGATCCTGGCCTTTCTCAGTGCACCAATCCCAATACCCCTATGACAGGAAGCCTCTGCTTTCTGTGTCCAGCTGTTCCACCTTCACCTCTGTATGGAAGGATATTCCCGGAGGGACAGGCGTCTGCTCCTTTTCCATGTTATCCGAATCGAGTGTCCCTGGTGGAATTCTTTCCATACACTAACACCACTGAGTTTGAGCGACTGCATGTGACAGGCTCTTAGCAACTGATGACAAATTGGTATTGGAAGGATCCTATTGGTCAGCTGGCACAGTGTTGGCCCAGGTACTGTTTACAGGTGTGATGATGTCATTTCCAAATGGAAGCTGTGGTTTTCGAGTCAGTTCCCTCACTTAAAGTCAGTCATTTACTCGACCACAAACAGACAAGCACAAACGCTTCCTTATGTGGACATGAAAGGAATATTGTTTGGAACAGTGCCAAGTGTCGCACTAAAGGAACTATTTTATTACATTTTCACTTCCCCATAACAAAGAGGATTTGAAAGTGCGTGTGTGTGTTCGTGTGTATGTGTTCGTGTGTGTGTGTGAGTCTGTGTGCGTGTGTGTGTGTAAAACCAGCTTTTACAGTTAAAGCTCATTTTCAGAGTTGTGTAGATTTGTTTGATGTTATATATTGACACTGGACCCTAACTGTCCCATCCTCCTCTCTCACCGACCATCCCACCCAGCGTGCCCGCTGGGAGCTAATCTTGCCAACCCCCTCCCATCGTGCTCACCTCACCCACCACTGCCTCCTCGGACCCTGCCAGCAGATCAGCCATCACCGCCCCTCTCCGCATCTCCCTCCAGAATGTCCGTTCAGTTGTGAACAAGGCCCTTGCCACCCATGAGCTTATTGTGGGTGATTGCATTGACATCATGGCCTTAACGGAAACCTGGCTGATGGGTGATGACACCTTCCCCCTCAATGAAGCCTCCCCGCTTGGCTATAAATTCCACCTCTTGCCCCGTCCAGCCCGCCGCGGTGGGGGTGTGACCCTTATCACCAAATCACACCTTGGACTGTCCCCCTACTCCTCAGCACCTTCTCCTCCTTCGAGCACCTCACCTTGTTCCACCCCTCTCCCCTCCCCCCTTCTCCCCTCTCTCCCTCTCCCCTCCCCCTCCCCCCTCCCCCTCTCCCCTCCCCCTCTCCCCTCCCCCCTCCCCCCTCCCCCTCTCCCCTCCCCCCTCTCCTTTAAAGCCCTCATGGTTGAACACCCACCAAGTCCCACCTCAAGTTTCTCCCCGAGATTTCCTCAATCCTTTCCTCCCTCAGCCTCTGCACTGAGTGACTCCTCATCCTCAGTCATTTCAACCTCCATCTCAACTCACCCTGCCCTCTGAGTTCACTGCCCTCCTATCCTCCCTTAACCTCTCTCTCCACATAAACTCTCCAACTCAGACACCCTCTTGAAGTTACCATCTCCTGTGATCTCTCTACTCCCACAGATGAGGCCATCTCTCACCACTTCCTTATATCCCTCACTACCCTCAACCTCTTCCAACTCCACTTCCTTCTACATCCACCCCTAAAAAAAACTCTCCCCCAAATCACTTACAACGGCATTTACAAACTCCCAACTGTCCAGCCTTTGGCCCTCTCTTCACTATGATACTTCTGCAGCTACCGATCTGCTCAATCACACCCTCACCTCCAGCTTTGATGCCCTCGTCCTCAGTGAAACCCTTACTCTCTCCCAGCCTGGTATGGCCCCAATCTTTGTTCGCTCAAGTCTACAGCCTGGACCTGAGTGTATCTGACACACAACTGGTTTAACCACCATCACTAGGTCTGGCTGGACCACATCTCACACTATCGGGCCTCTCTCCCCTACGCCACAACTGCTCACTATGTCAGCATTATCCTGGAGAGCAAAGATAACCAAAAATTACTTTCCTCCACTACAAACCATCTCTTTAAACCCCTCTCCCCTGCCCCCTCCACCATCTCCTGCGACAACAAGATGAGCTCATGGACTTCTTTATCACTAAGATTGAGACCATCCGTTCAGCTGCCTCTACCACTTCCCTCCCTTCCCCTAGCCCACTGAGCCAAACTTCCCCTCCTGTGCCCCTCTACCCTCGCCCTGAACTCACATCTTTCTCTAATTTCTCTCCTATCTCCCTTCATGTCCTCTCCGAGCTCATCTTGACAATGAGACCCACCTCCTGCTCCCTCGACCCTATTCCCACCAAACTGCTGACCACCCAACTTCCCTTCCTGGCCCCCATGTTAGCTGATCTTGCTAACGGTTCCCTCTCCTCAGGTACTGTCCCCCTCCCCTTCAAATCTGCCATCATCACCACCCTCCTCAAAAAACCCACCCTCAACCCCTCTGTCCTTGCAAACTCCCGCCCCATCTCCAACCTCCCTTTCCTTCCAAAGTCCCTGAACTTGTTTTTTTTTATTCGTTCATGGGATGTGGGCGTCGCTGGCGAGGCCGGCATTTATTGCCCATCCCTAATTGCCCCTTGAGAAGGTGGTGGTGAGCCGCCTTCTTGAACCACTGCAGTCCATGTGGTGACGGTTCTCCCGCAGTGCTGTTAGGAAGGGAGTTCCAGGATTTTGACCCAGCCTCCCAAATCCGTGCCCATCTTTCCTGTCAGTCCATGTTTGAATCTCTCCAATCAGATTTCTGCTCCTGCCACAGCACTGGAATGGCCCTTAATGTCACAAACGACAGTCTCTGAGCCCGTGACTGTGGGGAACTATCCCTTCTCACCCTCTCTTTAGCCTTTGACACGGTCGACTCCACCATCCTCCTCCCCTCCATTGTCCAGCTCAGTAGGACTGCCCTCACTTGCTTCCACTCTTGCCTATCTGATCATAGCCAGAACATCTCTAGCGATGGCCTATTTTCCTGCCCCACAGATACCTCGATTCCTCAAGGATCCATCTCTCACCCTCTCCTCTTACTCATCTCCATCATCTGCAGCTATGGGACCAGCTTCAATATGTACACTGTCTACACCCAGCTCGACCTCTCCACCACCTCTCTCGGCCCATCCACTGCCTCTCTTTATTTGTTGTCAGACTGCTTGTCTAACCTCCAGTCTTGGATCAGCAGCAATTTCCTCCTGCTAAATATTGGGAAGACCAATACTGCCAGAAACCCTGAGCCCTCGCCACTGATTCCATCCCCCTCCCTGGCCGCTGTCTGAGGCTGAACCAGACTGTTCATGACCTCAGCATCCTATTTGACCCTGAGCTGAGCTTCTGACCTCATATTCTCTCCACCACAAAGACTGCCCACCTCCACCTGTATAACATTGCCTTCCTCACTCATACCTCAGCCCACCTGCTGCTGAAACCCTCAGCCGTGCTTTTGTTACCTCCAGACTGGACTATTCCAATGTTCTCCTGGCCGGCCTCCCATCTTCCACCCTCCGTAAACCTCATCCAAAACTGACCTGCCCTGAGAGAGCCTCTCCAGCAATGGTTTCTCTTCCTGCTCCTGCACCGTTACCTCTGGAGTCCCCCAAGGACCTCGGTGACCTTATCTGCAGACATGGAGTCTCCAGTAACAGATGATGCTGCTTAGTACTGAGACGATAGGTATGATTAGGAGTTGAAACTGAGTCAGGTGGCTGTGTGGAGGGGAAAGGCCAACACAGACAGTGTGGGCTGAACAGCCTGTTTCTGTTTTGTAATTTCCATGTTTTTCTCTGTGCTACCCCGGGGCTGCGAAAATCGGGAAATCCCGAGCGGGTTCTGAAGCCGGCTCCAACCCGCCGACTTCCGGGGTTGCCCCAGACACGCCCGTGTGCGCACTGCACAAATCCAGACGTCCCACTGGCAGTTAAAGCGGCCGGGACGATAGTTAAACCACTTATTGACATCGTTAATCTTGTTTAAGTCGTTAATTTTATGGAGATTGAGGCAGGAGTGCGATTTTACCTCAGTGTGTTTCCCGTGCTGTGGGAAACACTCTATGTTGGAGGAGATGTGTTTCAGGCAGCAGCCAGTTGGACATTGAAATTCCTGTTTATAGATGGGGATAAAAGGTGAGTTATTGCAGCAGGGCACTCAGTTCTCTCAGACAAACTTTTGGCTGCGAGATCTTTGTGTTTGGACTGAAAATTCTTGGTTTCCACTCAGAATTCTTCTGTTTACACTTATTTACCAACTTTGCGGACCCCCTCAAACTCACACCGTCAGGATGGGGGTGGGGGGGGCGCCATGGCTGCATTCATCACATCATCCGAGGACGAGCAACATCACCAGCCTCGCCAGGCACGATGTCCACCTCCGCCACGTGGAGCTCCACAACACAGTGCTGTGTCACAGGCACCTGCACAACAGCACTACCCTCGCCACAGGGTCTACAGACCGAGGCTCAGCTTCCTGGACCTCTCTGAGGAGCAGTGCATACAGAGACTCAGAGTCAATCGCCAGGTAATCGCCGACATCTGCAGCCTCCTTCATGCCGAGCTGCTCCCGGCTGGCCCGAGCAGCATCTCCTTACCTGTCGCTGTCAAAATCACCACTGCCCTCAACTTCGTCGTCTCCGGATAGTTCCAGGGTGCCACCGGGGACATCGCCGGGGTCTCTTAGTCGTCTGCACACAAGTGCATATGGCAGGTCACCAACGGCTTGTTTCACAGGGCCTCGCACTACATCAACTTCCCCATGGACGACCTCAGCCAGACGGAGAGGGCAGTGGGATTCCACTCAGTGGCTGGCTTCCCACAGGTACAGGGTGTAATCGATTACACCCATATAGCAATACGAGCACCTTCACACGAGCCAGGGCTGTTCATCAACAGGAAGAGCTATCACTCCATCAACACTCAGCTCATTTGTGACCACCGCAAGAGATTCCTTCACGTGTGCGCCAGATACCCTGGCAGCTGCAACGATTGCTTCATTCTGAAGGAATCCAACATCCGCCTCTTCCATGCACCGAATACCCTTAAGGGCTGTCTCCTCGGGGACAAGGGATAGCCCCTGCACACGTGGCTTATGACACCTCTGAGGAACCCCATCAGCGAGCGACAGCGTACTCACCAATAACCTGCTCACCGACGCTCAGTTTGGGTTCCGCCAGGACCACTCGGCTCCAGATCTCATTACAGCATTAGCCTAAACACGGACAAAAGAGCTGAATTCCAGAGGTGAGGTGAGAGTGACTGCCCTTGACATCAAGGCAGCATTTGACCGAGTGTGGTACCAAGGAGCCCTAGTAAAATTGAAGTCCATGGGAATCAGGGGGAAAACTTTCCAGTGGTTGGAGTCATACCGAGCACAAAGGAAGATGGTAATGGTTGTTGGAGGCCAATCATCTCAGCCCCAGGACATTGCTGCAGGAGTTCCTCAGGGCAGTGTCCTAGGCCCAACCATCTTCAGCTGCTTCATCAATGACTTTCCCTCCATCATAAGGTCAGAAATGGGGATGTTCGCTGATGATTGCACAGTGTTCAGTTCCATTCGCAACCCCTCAAATAATGAAGCAGTCCGTGCCCGCATGCAGCAAGACCTGGACAACATCCAGGCTTGGGCTGATAAGTGGCAAGTAATATTCATGCCAGACAAGTGCCAGGCAATGACCATCTCCAACAAGAGAGAGTCTAATCACCTCCCCTTGACATTCAATGGCATTACCATCGCCGAATCCCCCACCATCAACATCCTGGGGGTCACCATTGACCAGAAACTTAACTGGACCAGCCACATAACTACTGTGGCTACGAGAGCAGGTCAGAGGCTGGGTATTCTGTGGCGAGTGACTCACCTCCTGACTCCCCAAAGCCTTTCCACCATCTACAAGGCACAAGTCAGGAGTATGATGGAATACTCTCCGTTTGCCTGGATGAGTGCAGCTCCAACAACACTCAAGAAGCTCAAAACCATCCAGGACAAAGCAGCCCGCTTGATTGGCACCCCATCCACCACCCTAAACATTCACTCCCTTCACCACCGGCGCACAGTGGCTGCAGTGTGTACCATCCACAGGATGCACTGCAGCAACTCGCCAAGGCTTCTTCAACAGCACCTCCCAAACTCCCAACCTCTACCATCTAGAAGGACAAGGGCAGCAGGCACATGGGAACAACACCACCTGCACGTTCCCCTCCAAGTCACACACCATCCCGACTTGGAAATATATCGCCATTCTGTAGGGGGTGGTGGTGTGTGTCAGCTTCACCTCTGACTTCTGAGCGGTCCGAATCTCTCCCACTCCCTGGGTTCTAGACCTTGGACTTATTTGGGGGTTGTGACGAAGTGCAGCAGACAACTGGTTTTGGTGCAAGAAACTTTGACCTTTATTCAAGAGAGAAAATACAACACAACAATCTTAACACTCTAATAAAATGGGGAACACTTCGGTACACACGAGGGAAATTACAGTAGAAAGATACCTCACCCCTCCCAATCCCAATGTATTAGCTAGGTTGGACTCTAAAGGACCAGAGATAATGCTCACCAAACAAATCCTTGACAGTAATTCACCCAGAGGTAAGTCAGGAATAGATTGTAGAGTGGAAACTTTGCGGATCTTCGGTTTTCTCCCAAGTTGGTTTTCTTTGGTCGCGGTGGCTCAATATTACCCGGTTGGTTGGTGGTAATATTCGGTTGGTTGTTTCGTAAGGCCCTTGTTGCCGTGAGGTGTCTGATGGTCACTGGGACTGTTGCTCTGGTTTCTTCTTGTGTGTCGGCCTGCTTCTAGAGCTGCTGACCTTCCTTGTCAAACTGCCTTCCCCTCGCCTTGTTGTTTGCTGGAAACTGCTCTTCTTTCCAGACACAGGCATAACCAAGACAGTTTCTTCTTGTGTGTCGGCCTGCTTCTAGAGCTGCTGATCATCCCTGTCGAACTACCTTTCCCTGTTGTCTGCTGGAAACTGCTTTCCTTTCAGAGACAGCCAGAACCAGCCCAGCAAGCCAGAGAGCGAGAGAGCGAGCCTTCGCCTTGTGGCTGTCTCTCTTACAATAGTCTGTTTAAAAACAGTTCTTACAAAGTTCTTTGATGGCCTTTTGATTTTTTTTTTATTCGTTCACAGGATGTGGGCGTCGCTGGCAAGGCCGGAATTTATTGCCCATCCCTAATTGCCCTCGAGAAGGTGGTGGTGAGCCGCCTTCTTGAACCGCTGCAGTCCGTGTGGTGACGGTTCTCCCACAGTGCTGTTAGGAAGGGAGTTCCAGGATTTTGACCCAGCGACAATGAAGGAACGGCGATATATTTCCAAGTGGGATGGTGTGTGACTTGGAGGGGAACGTGCAGGTGGTGTTGTTCCCATGCCCCTGCTGCCCTTGTCCTTCTAGGTGGTAGAGGTCGCGGGTTTGGGAGGTGCTGTCGAAGAAGCCTTGGCGAGTTGCTGCAGTGCATCCATTGATGGTCCCAATCATATTGCCAATTGCTTCTCCCAATGTGTCATTGTTTTAATTCTGATTTAGAGCTTGTCACATAAGGCTTCCTTTTGTATCCAACGTCCTAGGTGTTGATAGGTTTTGCATTAAAACAAAAGCATGGCATCCAGTCTGGAGCAGTTGCCTCTTTCAATGGCTGACTGCCTTTTGAATTTGTGCTGAGTGTTGACCACCTGCTGTCGGTTTTACATCAAAACAATTGTAAACAATTTTACAACACCAAGTTATAGTCCAGCAATTTTATTTTAAATTCACAAGCTTTCGGAGGCTTCCTCCTTCCTCAGGTGAACGTTGTTGGAAACCTGAGGAAGGAGGAAGCCTCTGAAAGCCTCGTTCACCTGAGGAAGGAGGAAGCCTCTGAAAGCCTCGTTCACCTGAGGAAGGAGGAAGCCTCTGAAAGCCTCGTTCACCTGAGGAAGGAGGAAGCCTCCGAAAGCTTGTGAATTTAAAATAAAATTGCTGGACTATAACTTGGTGTTGTAAAATTGTTTACAATTGTCAACCCCAGTCCATCACCGGCATCTCCACACCATTACATTAAAACAGAGGCATGTCTTAAGCTCCACGGTGTGTGTGTTGTTGATTTCGTCTGGTGACCCCTCAACTATCCTTCCATTTTAGGATTATAGTCAAGTTTTCCCATACTCAGGGTGAAGGTGAATTTCTTTTGGGTTTTTCTCTGAGTTTTTGGGGGATCTGTGAATTTTGAGAATCTTACACTCCCCCCTGTGATACTTTAACCTTGCTTCAAGTATCATACTGGTAAAAGGTGAGCAAAAATTCTCGATCCTCGAGAGCCAACCTTCCCCTGTAGTTTACCTATCTAAGACCCAAAACATACATTCCCCATGTTCAGATGCACCCTTCCCTTAAAACAAGCCACTGCACCTGCTTGTGCAGTCTGTGAGTTTGCTCCTGCTGCAGGCTGAGGATTTTTATCCTCAGACCTTGCCCCAACTGGCTGTTCCCTTCTCTCGGATTTAAACAACTTACATTGGTTAATGTGGAACCATTTGGTGCACCTAGGCAGCTTTATGGCGTATACCATGGGGCTTGCCTTATCTACACTGCTGTAGGGCCCCATGTATGATGGTTCTGGACTGCCTACCCGAGCAAAATTCCCAACCATAACCTGATCCCCTATCTCCCACTCGTGGTGCTTGAGGGGTTCTAACAGCAGTCGGTTACTCCGATGCTGTTTTCCCATGTTGCTAGCAGCCTGCCAGTGAACCTGTTTAAGGTGTTCAAACAGATTCCTGACGAAGCTGTCCCGGTTCACCTCTCTGAGCTGACCCTCCGTGAGCACCGGGGCGAGCACATGGGTGGGGGTCCGCATAACCCTACCAGTCATGAGCTCGTGTGGGGAATACCCCGTGCTTTTTGACTGGCTGGCTCGGATCCCCATTAGGACCAATGGTAAGACTTCTACCCACTTTCTAGGTGAGTCTACCGTCTCTTTCCTCAGCCTTTCTTTCAAGGTTCTGTTCATCCTCTCTACAATCCCTGAGGACTGTGGGTTGTGTGCAACATGCCATTTCCCCTCTATGCCAAGTACCATAAGGGTATTCTGCATGACCTGCCTGGTAAAGTGACTCCCTTGGTCGGACTCCACGTACTGTGGTAGCCCCTATCGTGAGAACACCTCCCTGACCAGGATCCTGGCTGTAGTCAGAGCTGTGGCTGTTCGACAGGGGAAGGCTTCTACCCACTTTGTAAACACATCCACCAGGACTAGGCAGTACTTATAGCCTCCCTGGGCGGTGGGTAGGGGCCCGATGTAGTCGATCTGGATCGACTGCCATGGTCCCTCTACCCTCCTGATGTGTCCCATAGGTACATACCTTTTGTGGGGGTCAGGGATGTTAGCAGCACACACCAGACAGCTGGCACAGAACTCGCGGACATCTTCCCTGAGTCCTGGTCACCATCCTGCCTGTTCCACCCGCTGCCAGGTGGTCTCAGGCCCGGGATGCCCCGCTCCTGGACCCTCATGGGCCAGTTGAAGGAATTCCCTCCTGTGCTGCTGCGGTACTACCCATTGCTCTCCCTTAAACAGCAGGCCCTCCTCTACAGAGAGGGCTGCTGTGCTGTAAGGGCCCTCTACCCTTTTCCCTTCTGCCACTGCACTGAGGACTGCCTTGAGGACGGGGTCTTGGGTTTGGACCGTCTTAAGGTCCGGGGTTAAAGCTACCCCTGCACTCCCCTGTGTCCCATTCCTACCCGTGACTGCTGCTATAGGACGGGACCCATATGGGTCCCAGAAAATGCCTGTGCGGGCACCCTCCTTAGCTAGCAAGTCGGCCTGTCAGTTGCCCTCACTCCGGGGTTCTGCGGAGGAATGGGCTTTCACCTTATGGATGAAAACCTCCCCTTCCTCCCCCACTGCTGCTAAGATTTTCTCCAGCAAGGGTTTCACTGTGAGGGGTCTCCCGTCAGCGGAGGTGTATCCGCGGCAGGACCAGATGGCCAGGTACTCCGTACACGAATTGCATGTGAACATGCTGTCTGAGCAAATCGTGTATGGGGTGGGGAAGATCTCGGGGTGTGTAACCACGTACACTGCCGCGGACAGTTCAGCCTGCTGGGCGCTCATGGTGCTGGGGAGCTTAATTGCCAGGGCAAGGTCTGCCGCTGGGTCATAAACTCCACACCCCGTGAGTCGCTCACCAGCAGATACTGTGCTGGAGCCATCCACATAGATTTCACGGCCTGTGGGGTGTATCCCGGCCCGTAAACCTATGTTCACTTCCCAAACCCCTTCTATGGAACACCGGTGGGCTGTTCCAGGATATACCAGGTTAGCTGCAAGCTTTGGCTCGCAGAGCCCTTTTACTTTCAGGTCCATCTGTGAGAGAAGCAGGGTCCAGCGAGCAATGCGGGCACTGCTCACTGTCCCATCCTTGATTCTCCCGTCCAGGAGCATTTGGGTGGGCGTGTGATGGGTGAGGAGGGTGATGGGAGAGGTGCCTGTGAAGATCAGCGATCTTTTCACAGCCCAATATGTGGCCAAGAGGTGCCTGTCACAATTGGAGTAACTCTTCTCCACATCTGTGAGTATCCTGGAGGAGCAGACCACCGGTCTCAGCTTGCCATGCCGCTCTTGGAGCAGCACAGCACTCAGGCTGTCTCCGCTGGCTGCTACCTCCAGGAAGAACTCTTTCCCTCCATCTGTGGCCCCTAGAGCTGGTGCGGTCTGCAGATCTTTCTTGAGGCTGACAAATGCTGCCTGGCACCCCTCATCCCAAGACCACTCCACTCCCTTGTGTAGGAGTTGGAGCAGAGGGGCTGCCGTGGCCGCATAATCCTCAATAAAATCTCTGCATTACCCCGTTAGTCCTAAGAACGACCTCACACCCCTCACAGTACTGGGGACCGGTAGCTCTTGGACCACTTCCCTCCGAGCCTTGTCTATGGCTCGTTCCCCTGCGCGGACGGTCAGGCCCAGGAATTTCACCTCCTGCTGGCCGATCTGCGCTTTCTTTGGGTTCACTTTAAAACCTTTACTCTGCAGCAGCTCCAGCAATTCGGCCAGTAGCGGACCATGCTCCCCGACTGAGTCGGTAAACAAGAGCAGGTCGTCTACATACTGCACCAATTGCCTGGGCTGGCTAAATTCCTTTAAACTACTTGCCATGCACTGGTGAAAGATGCTGGGGCTGTTATGAAAACCTTGTGGCAAACAGTTCCAAGTATACTGTTGCCCTTTAAAAGTAAAGGCGAACTTATACTGGTCTTCCCTCCTCAAGGGGATCGACCAAAACCCATTCGAAATATCCAGCACCGTGAACGTAGTCGCGGATGCTGGAATGCTTCCGATGAGGTCGGCAACTGCTGCCACTGTGGGGCCACACGCGGGGATATTGCTGTTGAGCACCCGATAGTCCACCGTGGCTCTCCACGAATTGTCCGGTTTCTTGACCGGCCAAAGCGGAGAATTAACATGGGTGGCTCTGGGCCTCAGCACTCCCTGCTGCACCAACGAGGATATGGCCATCTCCATATCGGGCTCTGCTTCTCTAGGAAAGTTATACTGCTTCTGGGGCCGGGCCATGGGGTCTCCGTCTACCCTGACCTCAAACCCGGTGTCTCTCCCGCAGTCGTGTTTGTGCGTGGCGAACGCAGCCCGGTGAGCCTGTACGAATGCTTTAAATTCCTCCGGGACACCCTCCATCATGAGCCCGAGGTCGTAACCTCCTTTCGGCTTCACAGTACACAGGGTTCCCTTCCCTTCTTTTCCTGTGATAACGAACACGCCATTCTCCTCACCCGTCTCGGCTCCACAAAGGCAGTGGTTGCGGAGATCCACGAGGATCCCGTGGCCCACGATGAAGTCGGTCCCTAGGATCACCTTTCCTCCCTCCGCTTCCCACCTCGCCAGGACACACGTCCACTTGGTTTGGAGTGGGCCCAGGCGGATTGAGAGCGGCTTGGAGAATGTTCCCGCCTGTTCCTTGCCAGTGATCCCCGATAGAACGTATGGAACTCTGCTAGACAGAGGTGAGGTGGTGGGATTAGCTGCGTGGATCACGGTGCATGATGCCCCCGTATCCAGCAGATAAGTCCCTTTAACCTTCTCTACCTCCATCTGCATGAGCGGTCTCTTCCATCCATCATACCTGAGAGCACACAGGTAGACAGGCTGTGTGGGCTCTAGTCATAGCGGGGCGTCGGCAGGGGGGGCTGAGGGAGCTACCACACAGTGGCTGCTATTTTTCCCTGGCCGACCATAAAAGATCGCATGGCCTCAAAAAATGACTCCATGGCGGCGGGGGCAATTCCTGTCTCTGCCTCCCCCGTCGCTGCCTTTTGGGCTGGGGCGGTGGGATTCTTTCCCTTGGTGTCCTTCCAGGGGTTTTTACAATCTTTGTGCCAGTGGCCATCCTTCCCGCACCCAGAGCAGTTTAACTTCGCCTGGGCGGGACGATTCCCTTCCTGGTGCCATTCCCTTTTATGCTGGGCCCCTGGTTTAACCTCGTGGACTTTCCCCTTGGGTTGGGGCGTCTTGATACCCCTGATATTTTTAAATGCTATCGTGAGCTGGCGGATCACCGTTTCCTCGGTGGTCTGGGGGTTACGGGGGTAAAACCAGGCCGCAGCTCAAGTTCGAATTTGGGGCAGGCAGTTTGCCATGAGACAGCGGAGCCAGTGGGCCGATTGATCTCTGTTCAGGAATTCCTGCCCTGGCATTCCCCGGCATGCGCTCCGGTAGACTGGCCACAGCCTGTCTTTGAACGCCTGTGGGGACTCCCCGGGGAGCTGTACCGTTTTTCCCACCCGGGTGAACGGAGTCCCGTCATTTAGTCCCATGGCCTCCAATATCTCACCCTTTAACTCCTCATAATCTTTCTGCCTCCTTTTGCACTCATCTGATAAGGTTTGGAGGAGGTCACCCCCCAGAGAAAACAGCAGCATTTTTGCTTGTTCTGCTTCATCGCAGTCATTAACGCACGCTGCCTGCTCTATCTCACGGAAGTGTAGAGAGGGGTCTCCCTTCACTGTAAGCTTAGGGATATGGCGAACCATGGCCCTGAGCTGTGGGGTGCCATGTGGCACTACAAACTGGTTCTGGATGGCCCCTAGGTCCTCGCCATCGGCCATCTACCAGGGCTTGCTGGGTCTCCCCTAATGCTTCATCCTCCACCCACCCTTGCTGCCAGACCTCCTGAAAACTCGGGGCTATGGGTGGTGGCCGTGAAGCCTCTGGTTCCCTAACCAGTGTCGTTCTGGGAGCTGCCTGTGGGACTTCCCTGCTTGGGTTGCCGGTAAAATCCGACTGGCCCGCCTTTGGGCGAATGAGGCATACCATGCCCTTCGCCCTCGCTAAGGCCATGCCCAAACGTTCTAGTTCTTGCCTGCAGGGGCGATGATCTGCGTCTTCAAACCTCTGGGCGTAGGCCAGCTTATAGGCTGCCTTTACCTCGCCTACTTTCTCCTCCTGCTCTTTTCGTTCTTGCGTGAGGCTGTGGATCTTATCCATTAACCTAACCTCACTGCCTCTCGCCTCTCTGACCTGGTATTCCAGGTGTTCCATTCTACCTCTGGCGCTACTTTTGAGCTCAGCGATCTGGTATTCCAGGCGCTCTACCTTTGCCTGGTGGTCCCTTGCCATCTGCGCCCTTTCTTGGTTTATTGCCTGGAGCGCCGCTCCCCCTTTCTCTTCCGCTGCTGTCTTTTCCTGCAGCTCTCGGGTCAACTGCTTAATCTTGACTGCTCGCGCTGCTACAGCACGGTCTAGTACCAAGACCTGCTTTTTAAAACACAAGAGCCAGACCGCCTTCTTGATACCCTTCTTATACTGTTTACTTGCTGTCCACTGGATGGCTGCATCTATGGGACGCTCAGCCTTTAACATATCGCCCACCCATTTTTTTGCGATATTTATCTTGCTGCACACATAGGCAGACAACCCTTCCTCCATTGCGGATTCCTCCTCCGCACCACTGTCTGCCTTGTTACACACTTTCGTCTGACCTCCTGCCTGGCTCGCCATTTCTGTAAGGGGTTTTGTTTCAGGGGCTTATTGTAGGTCAGCCAGTTATGTTTTCCTGAGCTGCCCTGCCCGCTGTGCGGTTTCGAATCACTTTCCCCTTCCTGATTCTGAGCTCAGGACTTATCGAGTGGTAATAAGGACAGACAAACAGACCAGTGGATTGGTGCAAGGAAAACCAATGTTTATTAATAAGAAAACTAAAACTACAAGGTAAACAGTATTATACAGAAGATAAAAGGAATCGCTTTGGATGCAATACAGTCTTACACTTAACGGGGTGAAAGAAACGGACACATCGAGGGAAAATTCTAAAATCACAATTTCAGCAATCCCCCTTTAACTCCCACCCTTACACCTAGCTAGGTTGTCTTGTGACGGCCAGAAAAAAATAATGCTCGCCGTGAAACAGATGAAAAGGCCTGGCCCCTGTGCCCTGCTGCTGCCTTCGACACGTGGTTCCGATGTTTACTGGACGGCCTTCCTTCTTGGTTGCTAGCAGGCGAGCAGGACGCCGGGCCGAGGTGAAGAGAAAGAGAGAGAGAGGTTCTGGGACGCCCCAGTTATACCCTCCCAGTAATAGGTTATTTTCGCGCCTCATCAGTTTGCTCCATTGTCCGATTTGGGCTGAAAACGTAAGACAATAGGGCCCCGATCTTGGCCCATTTCCATTAACGGCTGGTACCTGTACTGATCTGTTCCATAACTGCTTTTCATTGTTCCGAATGTTCCTTAATGGGTCACCTTAGTCCTGGGATTACTCCTGCTCGAATTTTGATGTGTAGGACAGCAACGTTGATGGCTTGCCTCAGGGCGTGAATGCATCTGCATTGTTCAAAGAAACCTGTCTGAAACACGGAGCCTGCCAAGCTGTCAGAGAATCCAATTTCGAATGCTGCAGGCCCTTGGACATGTGTCTGACCGCAGCCATTTTGAAAGACCCTGGATTTTTTAAAACACAGTCACACCAGGGTTTCTTTAATAACTCCAATAAATCTTCGGGGAGGGGACATGTGAAATTTTGCGAATCCCTTCATGTGCAGCACAAATCCATCAAAGCTGAGAGTTGTAGAGAGGAGGCTATCCTCCTCGCTATTTACCACCCTACCAATTTTTGTATCATCAGCGAACTTACTGATCATACCTTTTACATTCATATCCAAGTCGTTAATGTAGACCACAAACAGCAAGGGCCCCAGCACAGATCCCTGTGGTACCCCACTGGCCACAGGCTTCCAGTCACAAAAACAACCTTCGACCATCACCCTCTGCCTTCTGCTGCCCTCTGCCTTCAGAACCTCTCTGGCCACAGGGGATGTGCCAGAGGACTGGAGAACCGCTAATGTAGTACCATTATTCAAGAAGGGGAGTAGGGAAAAACCGGGGAACTACAGGCCAGTGAGCCGAACATCGGTGGTAGGAAAATTATTGGAAAAAATTCTGAAGGACAAAATTAGTCTCCACTTGGAGAAGCAAGGATTAATCAGGGATAGTCAACATGGCTTTGTCAAGGGAAGATCATGTCTGACTAATTTGATTTAATTTTTTGAGGGGGTGACTAGGCGTGTGGATGAGGGTAACGCAGTGGATGTGGTATACATGGATTTCAGTAAGGCCTTCGATAAAGTCCCGCACAGGAGACTGGTCAAGAAGGTACGAGCCCATGGAATCCAGGGTGCCTTGGCACTTTGGATACAAAACTGGCTTAGTGGCAGAAGGCAGAGGGTGATGGTCGAAGGTTGTTTTTATGACTGGAAGCCTGTGGCCAGTGGGGTACCACAGGGATCTGTGCTGGGGCCCTTGCTGTTTGTGGTCTACATTAACGACTTGGATATGAATGTAAAAGGTATGATCAGTAAGTTCGCTGATGATACAAAAATTGGTAGGGTGGTAAATAGCGAGGAGGATAGCCTCAGTCTGCAGGACGATATAGATGGGTTGGTCAGATGGGCGGAACAGTGGCAAATGGAATTTAACCCGGAAAAGTGCGAGGTGATGCACTTTGGAGGGACTAACAAGGCAAGGGAATACACAATGAATGGGAAGACCCTAGGCAAGACAGAGGGTCAGAGGGATCTTGGTGTGCAAGTTCACAGATCCCTGAAGGCGGCGGAACAGGTTGATAAGGTGGTAAAGAAGGCATATGGGATACTTGCCTTTATTAGCCGAGGCATAGAATATAAGAGCAAGGAGGTTATGATGGAGCTGTATAAAACACTGGTTAGGCCACAGCTGGAGTACTGTGTGCAGTTCTGGTCGCCGCACTACAGGAAGGATGTGATCGCTTTGGAGAGGGTGCAGAGGAGATTCACCAGGATGTTACCAGGGCTGGAGCGCTTCAGCTATGAAGAGAGACTGGGAAGATTGGGTTTGTTTTCCTTGGAGCAGAGGAGGCTGAGGGGGGACATGATTGAGGTGTACAAAATTATGAGGGGCACAGATAGGATGGATACTAAGGAGCTTTTTCCCTTCGTTGAGGGTTCTATAACAAGGGGGCATAGATTCAAGGTAAAAGGCGGGAGGTTTAGAGGGGATTTGAGAAAGAACTTTTTCACCCAGAGGGTGGTTGGAGTCTGGAACTCACTGCCTGAGAGGGTTGTGGAGGCAGGAACCCTCACAACATTCAAGAAGCATTTGGATGAGCACTTGAAATGCCATAGCATACAAGGCTACGGACCAAATGCTGGAATATGGGATTAGATTAGACTGGGCTTGATGGCCGGCGCGGACACGATGGGCCGAAGGGCCTCTATCCGTGCTGTATAACTCTATGACTCTATGACTCAAGGAAGGTGTAGAGTAAATGGAGCAGTGATTCCAGGCCCATCTCCCAGTACTGGGCAATCTGAGACCGTTCCGATTGCTGATTCCCCTCTCTCATGACCCCTTGCTCCAGGTGCTTTCGTGCAACGTTTGAAGCCACAACAGGAGAAGGGGAGCAAAAGTGGCAGAAAATAAATATTGATTAAAAATGGGAGATTGAACCGAAAGTAACAGGAAAGGAAGAGATTCAAATCAGAGAGGTTCAGCACTGTGAGGAAAAGTGGACATTTTATTTGAAAGGTGAAAGTTCAGTGAATGTGTCCCTCAATAGAATCATAGAATCGGACAGCACAGGAGAAGGCCATTCGGCCCATCATGCCTGTGCCGGCTCTTTGAAAGAGCTACCCAATTAGTCCCACTCCTCTGCCTTTTCCCCATAGCCCTGCAAAGTTTTCCCTTTCAAATATTTATCCAATTCCCTTTTGAAAGTTATTATTGAATCTGCTCCCACCGCCCTTTCAGGAAGTGGATTCCAGATCAGAACAACTCGCTGCACGAAAATATTTCTCCTCATCTCCCCTCTGGCTCTTTTGCCAATTACCTTAAATCTGTGTCCTCTGGTTACTGACCCTCCTGCCACTGGAAACAGTTTCTCCTTATTTACTCTATCAAAACCCTTCATGATTTTGAACACCTCTATTAAATCTCCCCTTAACCTTCTCTGCTCCAAGGAGAACAATCCCAGCTTCTCCAGTATCTCCACATAACTGAAGTCCCTCATCCCTGGAACCATTCTAGTAAATCTCCTCTGCACCCTCTCTCAGGCCTTCACATCCTTCCGAAAGTGCGGTGCCCAGAATTGGACACAATACTCCAGCTGAGGCCGAACCAGTGTTTATAAAGGTTTAGCATAACTTCCTTGCTTTTGTACTCTATGCCTCTATTTATAAAGCCCAGGATCCCGTGTGCTTTTTTAACAGCCTTCTCAACTGCCACTTTCAATGATTTGTGTACATACACCCCCAGGTCTCTCTGTTCCTGCACCCCCTTTAAAATTGTACCATTTACTTTCTATTGCCTCTCCTCATTCTTCCTTCCAAAATACATCACTCCACACTTCTCTGTGTTAAATTTGATCTGCCGTGTGTCTGCCCATTTCACCAGTCTGTCTAATGGAATGTTGGCCTTTATGTGAAGGGCAAGGCTGGTAGAAGTAGGGAACCTTGGATGACTCGGGAGATTGAGGCACTAGTCAAAAATAAGAAGGAGGCATATGACATGCATAGGCAGCTGGGATCAAGTGGATCCCTTGAAGAGTATAGAGATTGCCGGAGTAGAGTTAAGAGAGAAATCAGGAGGGCAAAAAGGGGATATGAGATTGCTTTGGCAGATCAGGCAAAGGTGAATCCAAAGAGCTTCGACAAATACATAAAGGGCAAAAGGGTAACTAGGGAGAGAGTAGGGCCTCTTAAGGATCAACAAGGTCATCTATGTGCGGAACCACAAGAGATGGGTGAGATCCTGAATGAATATTTCACATCGGTATTTACGGTTGAGAAAGGCATGGATGTTAGGGAACTTGGGGAAATAAATAGTGATGTCTTGAGGAGTGTACATATTACAGAGAGGGAGGTGCTGGAAGTCTTAACGCGCATCAAGGTAGATAAATCTCCGGGACCTGATGAAATGTATCCCAGGACGTTATGGGAGGTTAGGGAGGAAATTGCGGGTCCCCCAGCAGAGATATTTGAATCATCCACCGCTACAGGTGAGGTGCCTGAAGATTGGAGGGGAGCAAATGTTGTGCCTTTGTTTAAGAAGGGCGGCAGGGAAAAGCCTGGGAACTACAGACCAGTGAGCCTGACATCTGTAGTGGGTAAGTTGTTAGAGGGTATTCTGAGGGACAGGATCTACAGGCATTTGGAGAGGCAGGGACTAATTAGGAACAGTCAGCATGGTTTTGTGAGAGGAAAATCATGTCTCACGAATTTGATTGAGTTTTTTGAAGGGGTAACCAAGAAGATAGATGAGGGCTGTGCAGTAGACGTGGTCTACATGGACTTCAGCAAAGCATTTGACAAGGTACCGCATGGTAGGTTGTTACATAAGGTTAAATCTCATGGGATCCAAGGTGAGGTAGCCAATTGGATACAAAATTGGATTGACGACAGAAGACAGAGGGTGGTTGTGGAGGGTTGTTTTTCAAACTGGATGCCTGTGTCCAGCGGTGTGCCTCAGGGATCGGTGCTGGGTCCGCTGTTATTTGTTATTTATATTAATGATTTGGATGAGAATTTAGGAGGCATGGTTAGTAAGTTTGCAGATGACACCAAGATTGGTGGCATTGTGGACAGTGAAGAAGGTTATCTAGGATTGCAACGGGATCTTGATAAATTGGGCCAGTGGGCCGATGAATGGCAGATGGAGTTTAATTTAGATAAATGTGAGGTGATGCATTTTGGTAGATCGAATCGGGCCAGGACCTACTCCGTTAATGGTAGGGCGTTGGGGAGAGTTATAGAACAAAGAGATCTGGGAGTACAGATTCATAGCTCCTTGAAAGTGGAGTCACAGGTGGATAGGGTGGTGAAGAAGGCATTCAGCATGCTTGGTTTCATTGGTCAGAACATTGAATGCAGGAGTTGGGATGTCTTGTTGAAGTTGTACAGGGCATTGGTGAGGCCACACTTGGAGTACTGTGTCCAGTTCTGGTCACCCTATTATAGAAAGGATATTATTAAACTAGAAAGAGTGCAGAAAAGATTTACTAGGATGCTACCGGGACTTGATGGTTTGACTTACAGGGAGAGGTTAGACAGACTGGGACTTTTTTCCCTGGAGAGTAGGAGGTTAAGGGGTGATCTTATAGAAGTCTATAAAATAATGAGGGGCATAGATAAGGTCGATAGTCAAAATCTTTTCCCAAAGGTAGGGGAGTCTATAACGAGGGGGCACAGATTTAAGGTGAGAGGGGAGAGATACAAAAGGGTCCAGAGGGGCAATTTTTTCACTCAAAGGGTGGTGAGTGTCTGGAACGAGCTGCCAGAGGCAGTAGTGGAGGCGGGTACAATTTTGTCTTTTAAAAAGCATTTGGACAGTTACATGGGTAAGATGGGTATCGAGGGATATGGGCCAAGTGCAGGCAATTGGGACTAGCTTAGTGGTATAAACTGGGCGACATGGACATGTTGGGCCGAAGGGCCTGTTTCCATGTTGTAACTTCTATGATTCTATGATTCTATCTCGAGGGGGCTGGATTACAAAGGGGAGGAAGTTATGATTCAGTTGTACAGAGTCCTGGTCAGACCCCATCTGGAGACTGTGTTCAGTTCTGGGCACCGCACCTCAGGAAGGATAGATTGGCCTTGGAGGGGGTGCAGTGCAGATTCACCAGAATGATCCCGGGGTTTCAAGGGAGGGTGGAGAAACTTGTCTTGTATTCCCTTGAGTATCGAAGGTTGAGGGGTGATCTGATTGAGGGGTTTATAATGTTCACAGGATTCGATAGGGTGAGACGGAGAAACTATTTCCTCTGGTGGGGGAGTCAAGAACGAGGGGACATCATCTTAAAATTAGAGTGAGGTCATTCAGGAGGGAAATCAGGAATCCCATTTTCACACAAAGGGAAGTGGAAATCTGGAACTCTCTCCCCCAAAAGGCTGTGGATGTCGGGACAATTGGAGCTTTTAAGACTGCGATTGATCAGAGTTTTGTTGGGTAACGGGATCAAGGGACACGAAGCAAAGCAGGAAAATGGAGATGAGGTACAGATCAGCCATGATCTGATTGAATGGGGGAGCAGGCTCGAGGGGCTGAATGGCCTCCTCCTGTTCCTATGTTCTTCCCTCTGTCACTTTCTGTAACAAACCACTTTCAGTTCCTTGTTTAATGATCAAACCCTGTTCAGTTCATTCTCCCTGGCAACTGAACATGTACCGAGCAGTATTTCTCTGATTGGACGGTTCAGGATATTTGGACAGTTTATTTTTACACCGACACAAACTCTCTGGGACTCCTCTGGCCCGAGTTTGCTGATTCACAGGCTGCTTTCATTCTGATTGGGCACAAACTGACTGTCCAACCAATCAATCAGGAGGTGACTGAGTGACCAGGAACATCGACTGGTTTAATACATGCAAACAATTTTACAACACCAAGTTATAGTCCAACAATTTTATTTTTAATCCCACAAGCTTTCGGAGGCTTCCCCCTTCCTCAGGTGGTGTGGAACATCATGGTTTAATCCAATCAGTGAGGAGGTGTCTGAGTGACCAGAACATCTACTGGTTTAATCCAATCAGTGAGGAGGTGACTGAGTGACCAGGGACATCGACTGGTTTAATCCAATCAGTGAGGAGGTGACTGAGTGACCAGGGACATCTCCTGGTTTAATCCAATCAGTGAGGAGGTGACTGAGTGACCAGGGACATCTACTGGTTTAATCCAATCAGTGAGGAGGTGACTGAGTGACCAGGGACATCTACTGGTTTAATCCAATCAGTGAGGAGGTGTCTGAGTGACCAGGGACATCTACTGGTTTAATCCAATCAGTGAGGAGGTGACTGAGTGACAAGAACATCTACTGGTTTAATCCAATCAGTGAGGAGGTGACTGAGTGACCAGGGACATCTCCTGGTTTAATACAATCAGCACAGGGACAGAGAGAGGGAGAGAGACCAGGAGGTACAGTGTTAGCACAGGGACAGAGAGAGGGAGAGACCAGGAGGTACAGTGTTAGCACAGGGACAGAGAGAGGGAGAGAGACCAGGAGGTACAGTGTTAGCACAGGGACAGAGAGAGGGAGAGACCAGGAGGTACAGTGTTAGCACAGGGACAGAGGGAGAGAGAGACCAGGAGGTACAGTGTTAGCACAGGGACAGAGAGAGGGAGAGACCAGGAGGTACAGTGTTAGCACAGGGACAGAGAGAGGGAGAGACCAGGAGGTACAGTGTTAGCACAGGGACAGAGAGAGGGAGAGACCAGGAGGTACAGTGTTAGCACAGGGACAGAGAGAGGGAGAGACCAGGAGGTACAGTGTCAGCACAGGGACAGAGAGAGGGAGAGACCAGGAGGTACAGTGTTAGCACAGGGACAGAGAGAGGGAGAGACCAGGAGGTACAGTGTTAGCACAGGGACAGAGAGAGGGAGAGACCAGGAGGTACAGTGTTAGCACAGGGACAGAGAGAGGGAGAGAGACCAGGAGGTACAGTGTTAGCACAGGGACAGAGAGAGGGAGAGACCAGGAGGTACAGTGTTAGCACAGGGACAGAGGGAGAGAGAGACCAGGAGGTACAGTGTTAGCACAGGGACAGAGAGAGGGAGAGACCAGGAGGTACAGTGTTAGCACAGGGACAGAGAGAGGGAGAGACCAGGAGGTACAGTGTTAGCACAGGGACAGAGAGAGGGAGAGACCAGGAGGTACAGTGTTAGCACAGGGACAGAGAGAGGGAGAGACCAGGAGGTACAGTGTCAGCACAGGGACAGAGAGAGGGAGAGACCAGGAGGTACAGTGTTAGCACAGGGACAGAGAGAGGGAGAGACCAGGAGGTACAGTGTTAGCACAGGGACAGAGAGAGGGAGAGACCAGGAGGTACAGTGTTAGCACAGGGACAGAGAGAGGGAGAGAGACCAGGAGGTACAGTGTTAGCACAGGGACAGAGAGAGGGAGAGACCAGGAGGTACAGTGTTAGCACAGGGACAGAGGGAGAGAGAGACCAGGAGGTACAGTGTTAGCACAGGGACAGAGAGAGGGAGAGACCAGGAGGTACAGTGTTAGCACAGGGACAGAGAGAGGGAGAGACCAGGAGGTACAGTGTCAGCACAGGGACAGAGAGAGGGAGAGACCAGGAGGTACAGTGTTAGCACAGGGACAGAGAGAGGGAGAGAGACCAGGAGGTACAGTGTTAGCACAGGGACAGAGAGAGGGAGAGACCAGGAGGTACAGTGTTAGCACAGGGACAGAGGAGACCGTCTCCTGGAAAAGGATTTCCCACAAACTGCTCATCCCAGCCTGTCGAGGGAAGCAGCAATGATTGGACTGATAGTTCTGGTCGTTCTGTGTGGAGGGGTCTCTGCAGGTGAGTAATGGGGTCTGAGAGGGGCTCAGTGCCAGGCTGGGTATTGGGGCATTAACCCTCGGTCAGTGGGTAATGGGGTCTGAGAGGGGCTCAGTGCCAGGCTGGGTATTGGGGCATTAACCCTCGGTCAGTGGGTAATGGGGTCTGAGAGGGGCTCAGTGCCAGGCTGGGTATTGGGGCATTAACCCTCGGTCAGTGGGTAATGGGGTCTGAGAGGGGCTCAGTGCCAGGCTGGGTATTGGGGCATTAACCCTCGGTCAGTGGGTAATGGAGTCTGAGAGGGGCTCAGTGCCAGGCTGGGTATTGGGGCATTAACCCTCGGTCAGTGAGTAATGGGGTCTGAGAGGGACTCAGTGCCAGGCTGGGTATTGGGGCATTAACCCTCGGTCAGTGGGTAATGGGGTCTGAGAGGGGCTCAGTGCCAGGCTGGGTATTGGGGCATTAACCCTCGGTCAGTGGGTAATGGGGTCTGAGAGGGGCTCAGTGCCAGGCTAGGTATTGGAGAGAGAGAGAGAGAGAGAGAGGAACAGGAGAAGACCATTCAGCCCCTCGAGCCTGTTCCTCCATTCAATTGGATCAAGGCTGATCTGTACCTCAACTCCATTTTCCCCCTTTGCTCCATATCCCTTGATGTCCTGACCCAACAAAAATCGATCAATCTCAGTTTTGAAAGCTCCAACGAACCCCCAGAATGCTCAGCCTTTTGGGGGAGAGAGTTCCAGATTCCCACCACCCTTTGTGTGTAGAAATGCTTCCTGGTTTCACCCCTGAACGGCCTGGCTCGAATTTGAAGATTCCGTCCTCTTGTTCTTGTCTCCCCGACTAGACGAAGTAGTTTCTCCGTATCTACCCTATCAAATCCTTTTAACATTTTAAACACCCTCGATCAGATCACCCCTCAATCTTCTAAACTCGAGGGAATACAAGCCTAGTCTGTACAACCTGTCCTCGTAATTTAACCCTTTTAGCCCCGGGATCATTCTGGTGAATCTGGGCTGCACCCCCTCCAAGGCCAATCTATCCTTCCTGAGGTGCGGTGCCCAGAACTGAACACGGTCTCCAGATGTGGTCTGACCAGAGCTCTGCACAGCTGGAACATAACTTCCTCCCCTTTGTATTCCAGCCCCCGAGATAAAGGCCAATGTTCCATTAGCCTTTCCCAATCCTTTTTGTATCTCCACTGGCTTTTAATGATTTCTGTACTTGGACTCCCAAATCTCTCTGTTCCTCTCCAGTTCCTAGTTTCTCACCGTGTAGAAAATACTCTGATTTATCTTTCTTAGGTCTAAAGTCGATGACCTCACACTTTCCCACGTTGAACTCCATTTGCCACAGTTTTGCCCACTCACTTAATCTGTCTCTGTCCCTTCACAACTCCCTGCTCCCGTCTACACTATTTCCTGTCCCTCCTAATTTAATGTCGTCAGCAAACCCAGGCCCCTCTCCCTCAGTCTGTCAGTGGGTGTGTTACCCCAGGCCCCTCTCCCTCAGTCTATCAGGGGGTGTGTTACCCCAGGCCCCTCTCCCTCAGTCTGTCAGGGGGTGTGTTACCCCAGGCCCCTCTCCCTCAGTCTGTCAGTGGGTGTGTTACCCCAGGCCCCTCTCCCTCAGTCCCTGTTAGTGGGTGGGTTGGAGTTTATTTACAAGGACTCCATTGTGTCAGGTTTTTAGGGTTAATGGCCTGATCTCTCTCTCTCTGGAGTTGGTGTTTTGGGGTTCATGCCCTGATCTCTCTCGCTCTCTGTTTGGTGTTTTGGGGTTCATGCCCTGATCTCTCTCTCTCTGGGGTTGGTGTTTTGGGGTTCATGCCCTGATCTCTCTCTCTCTGGGGTTGGTGTTTTGGGGTTCATGCCCTGATCTCTCTCTCTCTGGGGTTGGTATTTTGGGGTTCATGCCCTGATCTCTCTCTCTGGGGTTGGTGTTTTGGGGTTCATGCCCTGATCTCTCTCTCTCTCTGGGTTTGGTGTTTTGGGGTTCATGCCCTGATCTCTCTCTCTCTGGGGTTGGTGTTTTGGGGTTCATGCCCTGATCTCTCTCTCTCTGGGTTTGGTGTTTTGGGGTTCATGCCCTGATCTCTCTCTCTCTGTGTTTCAGGCTCTCACTCTCTCCGGTATTTTCTTACCGCAATGACCCCGATCCCTGGTCTGCCGGAGTTTGTTGCTGTCGGGTACGTGGACGAGGCCCAGTTTGTGATGTACGACAGCGATCGGAATGAGTTGATCCCACGGCGGTCCTGGATGGAGGAGAGGGAGGGGCCCGAGTACTGGGAGCGGAAGAAACAGCTGGTGCGAGAAAATTATGATTGCATGAAGCATTATGTTCAGATCCTCATGTCCCAGACCAATCAGACAGTTGGTGAGTCCTCTACCTCCCACTGCACTCGAGCTCTTCCTGGGGGGTCAGGGAGAAGGGGGCAGGCAGAAGCGGGGAGGGGGCTCTTTATTCCGTCCCCCAATCCCTCTATTTCCCCTGTCCCTCTATTCCCCTTTCTTTGGCTCACATAATGGGGTAGCAACAGCACACACACACAGAAAGACACAATTGTGTAATTACGTTTAAGCCTTTGTATGTTGATAATTAAATTGGCTGTGCAGGTGCTGAGTACTGTCTGGCCCCCCGAGCAGATAAGGGTATTGCTGACTATAAAATATAATGAGAATACAGTTTCTTGAGAGGCCGTGTGGCCTTGAGACTGACTTCAGCCCAACTGATAACCAGCTCAAGAATGTAGGGAGGATAATGTGCTCAGGCCTACGAGGCCTACATGCCAAAACAGGAATGAGCTATGGACGTCCAGAGGAGGCAGGCTCACTACTTGATTGATCAACTACCTGAACCAATAAAGAATGTACATGTACGCCCATATTCTATGACAGGTGGACATCACTAATTAAACTGTATAAATGTGAACTGTTTTCCTTTGTTCAGTGAAGAGGTTGTTCTGACCGTTGTTCAGAATACAGCTTCCCTTGTATCCAAGTCAATCAAAGTAAAACTTTTCCCTTTGTGGTACTGGTCTGAGTGTGTTAGTGCATTGGTATAGTGTTAAGTTTCAACAGGGGGCTCTTTATTCCCTCCCCCAATCCCTCTATTTCCCCTGTCCCTCTATTCCCCCAATCCCTCTGTTCCCCCAATCTCTCTATTTCCCGAATCCCTCTATTCCCCTGTGCCTAGATTTCCTCCCCGTGTCTCTCTATTGCCCCCCATTCCTCCTATTCCCCCTGTCTCTCTATTCCCCCCGTGTCTCTCTATTCCCGCCGTGTATCTCTATTCCCCCCCGTGTCTCTCTATTCCCCCCCCCCCGTGTCCCTCTATTCCCCCCCGTGTCTCTCTATTCCCCCCGGGTCTCTCTATTCCCCCCCGTGTCTCTCTATTCCCCCCCCCCGTGTCTCTCTATTCCGCCCCCCGTGTCTCTCTATTCCCCCCGTGTCTCTCTATTCCCCCCCCGTGTCTCTCTATTCCCCCCCCGTGTCTCTCTATTCCCCCCCCCGTGTCTCTCTATTCCCCCCCGTGTCTCTCTATTCCCCCCCGTGTCTCTCTATTCCCCCCCGTGTCTCTCTATTGCCCCCCGTGTCTCTCTATTCCCGCCCTGTGTCTCTCTATTCCCGCCCCCCGTGTCTCTCTATTCCCCCCTCCCCGTGTCTCTCTACTCCCCCCCTCCCCGTGTCTCTCTACTCCCCCCCTCCCCGTGTCTCTCTACTCCCCCCCTCCCCGTGTCTCTCTATTGCCCCCCATTCCTCCTATTCCCCCTGTCTCTCTATTCCCCCCGTGTCTCTCTATTCTCCCCCCGTGTCTCTCTATTCTCCCCCCGTGTCTCTCTATTCCCCCCCGTGTCTCTCTATTCCCCCCCGTGTCTCTCTATTCCCCCCCGTGTCTCTCTATTCCCCCCCGTGTCTCTCTATTCCCGCCCCCCGTGTCTCTCTATTCCCACCCCCCGTGTCTCTCTACTCCCCCCCTCCCCGTGTCTCTCTACTCCCCCCCTCCCCGTGTCTCTCTACTCCCCCCCTCCCCGTGTCTCTCTACTCCCCCCTCCCCATGTCTCTCTATTCCCCCCCTCCCCGTGTCACTCAATACCCCCCCCGTGTCTCTCTATTTCCCCCATGTCTCTCTATTCACCACCCCGTGTCTCTCAATTCCCCCCCGTGTCTCTCTATTTCCCCCATGTCTCTCTATTCCCCCCCGTGTCTCTCTATTTCCCCCGTGTCTCTCTATTCCCCCCCATGTCTCTCTATTCCCCGCTCCATGTCTCTCTATTCCCCCCCCCGTGTCTCTCTATTCCCCCCCCCCCCCCGTGTCTCTCTATTCCCCCCCCCCGTGTCTCTCTATCCCCCCCCCGTGTCTCTCTATTCCCCACCGTGTCTCTCTATTCCCCCCCGTGTCTCTCTATTCCCCCCCGTGTCTCTCTATTCCCCCCCGTGTCTCTCTATCCCCCCCCCGTGTCTCTCTATTCCCCACCGTGTCTCTCTATTCCCCCCCGTGTCTCTCTATCCCCCCCCGTGTCTCTCTATTCCCCCCCGTGTCTCTCTATTCCCCCCCGTGTCTCTCTATTCCCCCCCGTGTCTCTCTATCCCCCCCCCGTGTCTCTCTATTCCCCACCGTGTCTCTCTATTCCCCCCCGTGTCTCTCTATCCCCCCCCGTGTCTCTCTATTCCCCCCCCCGTGTCTCTCTATTCCCCCCCCGTGTCTCTCTATTCCCCCCCCGTGTCTCTCTATTCCCCCCCCGTGTCTCTCTATTCCCCCCCGTGTCTCTCTATCCCCCCCCGTGTCTCTCTATTCCCCCCCCGTGTCTCTCTATTCCCCCCCGTGTCTCTCTATCCCCCCCCCCCGTGTCTCTCTATCCCCCCCCATGTCTCTCTATTCCCCCCCCGTGTCTCTCTATTCCCCCCCGTGTCTCTCTATCCCCCCCCCCGTGTCTCTCTATTCCCCGCTCCATGTCTCTCTATTCCCCCCCCGTGTCTCTCTATTCCCCCCCGTGTCTCTCTATCCCCCCCCGTGTCTCTCTATTCCCCCCCGTGTCTCTCTATCCCCCCCCATGTCTCTCTATTCCCCCCCCGTGTCTCTCTATTCCCCCCCGTGTCTCTCTATCCCCCCCCCCGTGTCTCTCTATTCCCCGCTCCATGTCTCTCTATTCCCCCCCGTGTCTCTCTATTTCCCCCGTGTCTCTCTATTCCCCCCCCGTGTCTCTCTATTCCCCGCTCCATGTCTCTCTATTCCCCCCCGTGTCTCTCTATTCCCCCCCGTGTCTCTCTATTCCCCCCCGTGTCTCTCTATTCCCCCCCGTGTCTCTCTATTTCCCCCGTGTCTCTCTATTCCCCCCCCGTGTCTCTCTATTCCCCGCTCCATGTCTCTCTATTCCCCCCCGTGTCTCTCTATTCCCCCCCATGTCTCTCTATTCCCCCCCCGTGTCTCTCTATTCCCCCCCCGTGTCTCTCTATTCCCCCCCGTGTCTCTCTATTCCCCCCCGTGTCTCTCTATTCCCCCCCGTGTCTCTCTATTTCCCCCCCCCCCCGTGTCTCTCTATTCCCCCCCCCGTGTCTCTCTATTCCCCCCCGTGTCTCTCTATTCCCCCCCGTGTCTCTCTATTCCCCCCCGTGTCTCTCTATTCCCCCCCATGTCTCTCTATTCCCCCCCGTGTCTCTCTATTTCCCCCGTGTCTCTCTATTCCCCGCTCCATGTCTCGCTATTCCCCACCCCACCGTGTATCTCTATTCCACCCTCCGTGTCTCTCTATTCCCCCCTGTGTCTGTCTATTCCCCCACCCCCGCGTCTCTCTGTTCCCCCCCCGTGTCTCTCTATCCCCCCCCGTGTCTCTCTATTTCCCCCCCGTGTCTCTCTACTTCCCCCCCGTGTCTCTCTATTTCCCCCCCCCCGTGTCTCTCTATTCCCCCCCCCCGTGTCTCTCTATTCCCCCCCCGTGTCTCTCTATTCCCCCCGTGTCTCTCTATTCCCCACCGTGTCTCTCTATTCCCCACCGTGTCTCTCTATTCCCCCCCCGTGTCTCTCTATTCCCCCCCCCGTGTCTCTCTATTCCCCCCCCCCGTGTCTCTCTATTCCCCCCCGTGTCTCTCTATTCCCCCCCGTGTCTCTCTATTCCCCATCGTGTCTCTCTATTCCCCCCCCGTGTCTCTCTATTCCCCCCCCCGTGTCTCTCTATTCCCCCCCGTGTCTCTCTATTCCCCCCCGCGTCTCTCTATTCCCCCCCCCACCCCGTGTCTCTCTATTCCCCCCCCGTGTCTCTCTATTCCCCCCCCGTGTCTCTCTATTCCCCCCCGTGTCTCTCTGTTCCCCCCGTGTCTCTCTATTCCCCCCCCGTGTCTCTCTATTCCCCCCCCCGTGTCTCTCTATTCCCCCCCCGTGTCTCTCTATTCCCCCCATGTCTCTCTATTCCCCCCCCGTGTCTCTCTATTCCCCCCCCGTGTCTCTCTATTCCCCCCCCGTGTCTCTCTATTCCCCCCCGTGTCTCTCTATTCCCCCCCGTGTCTCTCTATTCCCCCCCGTGTCTCTCTATTCCCCCCCCCGTGTCTCTCTATTCCCCCCCGTGTCTCTCTATTCCCCCCCGTGTCTCTCTATTCCCCCCCCGTGTCTCTCTATTCCCCCCCGTGTCTCTCTATCCCCCCCCCGTGTCTCTCTATTCCCCCCCCGTGTCTCTCTATTCCCCCCCCCGTGTCTCTCTATTCCCCCCCCGTGTCTCTCTATTCCCCCCCATGTCTCTCTATTCCCCCCCCGTGTCTCTCTATTCCCCCCCCGTGTCTCTCTATTCCCCCCCCGTGTCTCTCTATTCCCCCCGTGTCTCTCTATTCCCCCCCGTGTCTCTCTATTCCCCCCCGTGTCTCTCTATTCCCCCCCCGTGTCTCTCTATTCCCCCCCCGTGTCTCTCTATTCCCCCCCGTGTCTCTCTATCCCCCCCCCCGTGTCTCTCTATTCCCCCCCGTGTCTCTCTGTTCCCCGCGTGTCTCTCTATTCCCCCCCCGTGTCTCTCTATTCCCCCCCGTGTCTCTCTATTCCCCCCCCGTGTCTCTCTATTCCCCCCCCGTGTCTCTCTATTCCCCCCGTGTCTCTCTACTCCCCCCCGTGTCTCTCTATTCCCCCTCCCCGTGTCTCTCTATTCCCCACCTTCTCTCTCTATTCCCCCCCCCACATTCTCTCTCTATTCCCCACCTTCTCTCTCTATTCACCCCCCGTGTCACTCTATTCCCCCGCCGTGTCTCTTTATTCCCCCCCCATGTCTCTCTAATCCGCCCCCACCCTTGTCTCTCTGTTCCCCCCCGTTTCCCTCGAATCCCCCTCCCGTGTCTCTCGACACGGGGGGGGAATATATACCTCAATTAAATCTCCCCTCAGCCTCCTCTATTCCAAAGAGAACAACCCCAGCCTGTCCAATCTTTCCTCATCGCTAAAATTCTCCAGCCCTGGCAACATCCTCGTAAATCTCCTTTGTACCCTCTCGAGTGCAATCACATCTTTCCTGTACTGTGGTGACCAGAACTGTGCACAGTACTCAAGCTGTGGTCTAACCAGTGTTTTATACAGTTCCAGCATAACCTCCCTGCTCTTATATTCTATGCCTCAGCTAATAAAGGAAAGTATCCCGTATGCCTTTTTAACCACCTTATCTACCTGTCCTGCTACCTTCAGGGATCTATGGACATGCACTCCAAGGTCCCTCTGTTCCTCTATACCTCTCAGTATCCTCCCATTTATTGTGTGCTCCCTTGCCTTGTTTGCTCTCCCCAAATGCATTACCTCACACTTCTCTGGATTGAATTCCATTTCCCACTTTTCTGCCCACCTGACCAGTCCATTGATATCTTCCTGCAGTCTACAGCTTTCCTCCTCACTATCAACCACACGGACAATTTTTGTGTTATCTGCAAACTTCTCAATCAGGTTCCCTACATTTAAGTCCAAATCATTAATATATATCACAAAAAGCAAGGGACCGAGTACTGAGCCCTGTGGAACCCCACTGGAAACAGCCTTCCAGTCACAAAAACACCTTAAACTCTGCCTGCATCTCTGTTTCTACCCATGTCATTGGTCCTGATATGGACCACGACCTCTGGCTGTTCACCCTTCCCCTCCAGAATGTTCTGCAGTCGCTCAGTGACATCCTTGACCCTGGCACCAGGGAGGCAACAAACCATCCTGGAATCATGCCTGCGGCCGCAGAAACGCCCGTCTGTTCCCCGAACTATAGAATCCCCGATCACAATTGCTCTCCCGACCTGTCTCCTCCCCCCGCCCCCGTACAGCCGAGCCACCCGTGGTGCTCTGGTCTTGGCTTTGGCTGCACTCCCCAGAGGAACCCTCTCCCTCACCAGTATTCATGATTAGAGAGGGAGATGCCCTCAGAGGACTCCTGTACTACCTGCCTGGTCCTCCTTGTCTGGCGGTCACCCAGTCCCTCTCTGCCTGCACTCTCTTAAGCTGCGGGTTGACCACCTCCTGAAATGTGCTGTCCACGGAGCTCTCAGCCTCGCGGATGCACCGCAGTGACTCCAGCTGTTGGTCAAGGTCCGAAACCCGGAGCTCGAGCTCCTCCTGCTGACGACACTTCCTGCACCCGTGTCAGTCCAGGAGACGGGAGGCGTCCTGGAGTTCCCACATGGTCCAGGCCGTGCGTTCCACGGGCCTGAGCTGTCCTGCTGGGCCTCATTGTTTAGATTATTCACTAAACTCAAGCAAATCAAGCCTTAAAACCGGTTATTGATCGTTTCATTACTCGAGTCAATAAACGAGGTGAAGTTTTCTTTTTCCCCTCCCGGCTTTTACTTTAATTTTATTCAATTCCCCAAATCAGAGGGAAAAAAGCAGCTGTGACACGAACCAGCCAATCACCGACCTGCTCCCCTGTCACCTCACTCCTGGTTTTTGTCATTTTCCTCGGTTTCTATTGGACCGTCAGGGCCCCTCCCCCTCCCCCTGGGGCCCCTCCCCCTCCCCCGGGATCCCTCCCCCTCCCCCCGGGACTCCTCTCCCTCCCCCGGGGACCCCTCCGCCTCCCCCGGGACCCCACCCCCCGGGACCCCTCCCCCCGGGTCCCCTACCCCTCCCCCCGGGTCTCCTCCCCCTCCCCCCGGGTCCCCTCCCCTTCGCCCCGGGCCCCCTCCCCCCGGGTCCCCTCCCCCCGGGTCCCCTCCCCCTCCCCCTGGACACCTCCCCCTCCCCCAGGGACCCCACCCCCTCCCCCCGGGACCCCTCCCCTCCCCCCGGGTCCCCTCCCCCTCCCCCTGGACACCTCCCCCTCCCCCAGGGACCCCACCCCCTCCCCCCGGGACCCCTCCCCTCCCCCCGGGACCCCTCCCCCCGGGACCCCTCCCCCTCCCCCGGGACCCCTCCCCCCATGGCCCATCCCCAGGGGACCCCTCCCCCCACCCCCTGGGACCCCTCCCCCCAGGACCCCTCCCCCAGGACCCCTCCCCCGGGGCCCCTCCCCCTCCCCCGGGACCCCTCCCCCCGGGTCCCCTCCCCCTCCGCCCAGGTCCCCTCCCCCTTCCCCCTCCCCCCGGGACCCCTCCCCCGCCCCCTCCCCCCGGGACCCCTCCGCCTCCCCCCACCCCCTCCTCCCGGGTCCCCTCACCCCCCTCCCCCCGGGACCCCTCCCCCCAGGTCCCCTTCCCCCTCCCCCCGGGTCCTCTCTCCGCTTCTCACTTCCCGTTCCCACTTCCCACCGGGTCCCCTCCCCCCTCCCACCTCCCCCCGGGTCCCCTCCCCGCTCCCCCCCATGTCCCCTCCCCCCAGGTCCCCTCCCCCTCCCCTCGGTCCCCTCCCCCGGGTTCCCTCCCCACTCCCCCCAGGTCCCCTCCCCCCGGGTCCCCTCCCCCTCCCCTGGGTCCGCTCCCCCGGGTTCCCTCCCCCCTCCCCCTGGGTCCCCTCCCCCTCTCCCCGGATCCCCTCCCCCTCCCCCCCGGGTCTCCTCCCCCTCCCCCTGGGTCCCCTCCCCCCTCCCCTCGGGTCTCCTCCCCCCTCCCCTTGGTCTCCTACCCGCTCCCCCCCATGTCCCCTCCCTCCGGGTTCCCTCTCCGCCTCTCAGTTCCCACCGGGTCTGCTCCCACCTCCTGCTGCGCTCCGAGTGAGTGTAGGCCCTCGAGCCTCGGCCTTTATTTGCGCTCCGAGTGAGTGTAGGCCCTCGAGCCTCGGCCTTTATTTGCGCTCCGAGTGAGTGTAGGCCCTCGAGCCTCGGCCTTTATTTGCGCTCCGAGTGAGTGTAGGCCCTCGAGCCTCGACCTTTATTTGCACTCCGAGTGAGTGTAGGCCCTTGAGCCTCGGCCTTTATTTGCGCTCCGATGCCGATTCCTGTGCTCCCGCCTCCTGCTGCGCTCCGAGTTATCCCCATTCTCGGTCTGCTGCTGCTCAGCTCCGCCGTCACTCTGAAGAAAACGTTGAGAGAAGCGAGGCAAAGCAAAGGAGCACCTCCTCCCCTCACTGACCAAACTCCCAGGTTGGTCCACTCCGTGCCGGCTGCACTCAGTGCCGGTGGCTCTCACAGGCCCCTGTATTTCAACTGTTTAATCGAGCGAACTAATTAACTAAACACATTTGATTGACAGGAATCCACACGTTCCAGATGATGACCGGCTGTGATCTGGGGGATGATGGGACCACGAGAGGGATCATCCAGTACGCCTGGGACGGGGAGGATTTCATCAACTTCGATAAGGATCAGATGGTGTGGGTAACACCGGTACAGTGGGGAGAGATCACCAAGAACAAGTGGGACCAGGACAGGGCCTGGAACCAGCAGCTGAAGGTGTACCTGGAGGAGGAGTGCATCAAGTGGCTGAGGAAATACCTGGAGTACGGAAAGAGGGAACTGAGGGCCGGTGAGTGAGGGGGGGAGTGAGAGTCGATGAGTGAGGGGGGAGTGAGAGACGGTGAGTGAGGGGGGGAGTGAGAGTCGGTGAGTGAGGGGGGGAACTGAGAGTCGGTGAGTGAGGGGGGAGTGAGAGTCGGTGAGTGAGGGGGGGAACTGAGAGTCGGTGAGTGAGGGGGGGAGTGAGAGTCGGTGAGTGAGGGGGGGAACTGAGAGTCGGTGAGTGAGGGGGGGAGTGAGAGTCAGTGAGTGAGGGGGGGAGTGAGAGTCGGTGAGTGAGGGGGGGAGTGAGAGTCGGTGAGTGAGGGGGGAGTGAGAGTCGGTGAGTGAGGGGAGGAGTGAGAGTCGGTGAGTGAGGGGGGGAGTGAGAGTCGGTGAGTGAGGGGGGAGTGAGAGTCGGTGAGTGAGGGGGGGAGTGAGAGTCGGTGAGTGAGGGGGGGAACTGAGAGTCGGTGAGTGAGGGGGGGAGTGAGAGTCAGTGAGTGAGGGGGGGAGTGAGAGTCGGTGAGTGAGGGGGGGAGTGAGAGTCGGTGAGTGAGGGGGGAGTGAGAGTCGGTGAGTGAGGGGGGGACTGAGAGTCGGTGAGTGAAGGGGGGAGTGAGAGTCGGTGAGTGAGGGGGGGAATGGGGTCTAATCCCCAGTTTAAAGGGGTTTGTCCCGTTCCCTGGGGTCTAATCCCCAGTTTAAAGGGGTTTGTCCCGTTCCCTGGGGTCTAATCCCCAGTTTAAAGGGGTTTGTCCCGTTCCCTGGGGTCTAATCCCCAGTTTAAAGGGGTTTGTACCGTTCCCTGGGGTCTAATCCCCAGTTTAAAGGGGTTTGTCCCGTTCCCTGTCTCACACTGACTCGGCTCTGATCTGTTTTACTCTCAGTTACTCCCCAAGTGTTTCTTTCTGTGGACAAGGCCTCAGACACTAAACCGGCCCAACTCTCCTGCCTGGTCACGGGGTTTTACCCTCGAGATATCGAACTCACCCTCCTGAGAAATGGACGGCCGATCTCAGACACTGATTCCACTGGCATCCTGCCCAACCACGATGGCACCTACCAGATCAAGAGATGGGTTGAGATCGGGCCCGAGGACGGAGCCACCTACTCCTGTCAGGTGGATCACAGCAGCAAAGCAGGAGTGGAGACCCGAGACTGGGGTAAGAGGATCAGTGAGTGCAGGGGGAGAGTCTGAGGCTGAGGATTAAAGATGTTTCTATCGCCTCTCCTCATTCTTCCTTCCAAAATACATCACTTCACACTTCTCTGTGTTAAATTCCATCTGCCATGTGTCTGCCCATTTCACCAGTCTGTCTGTGTCCTCCTGAACTCTGTTACTATCCTCCACATTGTTTACTACATTTCCAAGTTTCATGTCAGCTGCAAACTTTGAAATTATACCCTCTATACCTGTGACGGGGAAATTTTATTCAGAAATACAAGAGATTTCCAAACCTGCCTGTCTATAATGAGCAGCACCATATATCTGGGTTACACTGAGTTATTGACTGGCTGGGATCTGTGTGTCAGGTGAAGGAGGCCGTTAGTCCATTGAACTCCTCAACCTTCCATAGAAAGACCGTATCACCCATCACTATACTTCCACCAGCCGACTCTGAGACTGTGCTGGGGATTCCTCACTTGTGGAGGGGACTCGTAATGACTTTGGACTGATGGGTAATTCCAATATCTGCAGACAAGCAACAACTTGTATTTATAAAGTGCCTTTAATGGAGAGAAACGTCCCAAAGTGCTTCCCAGGAGTGGAATCAAAGCCACGCTGAACTTTCTAACCTCCAACTTGCTCTGATCAGACTGCCCATCACATCGCAGACTCGAATCGAACTCAGTCTCAGGCACAGCTTTGGTCTCATTACTTCCTAATCAGCAGCGACTGTCGTTATTCATTTCTCTCCTCCTCCTTATTCCCCCCACAGATGGGACGTTCCGAGTGACTCCGGGATCTTCAGAGGGACCGAATCTGGGTTTAATTGTTGGAATTGTTCTTGCTGCCGTCGTCCTGATTGCTCTCGTCATTGGTGCCGTTGTCTGGAAGAAGAGAGGTAGGAAATGAGGACAGGATCTGTCCCACACGGGGATGAGCAGGTTCAAATGTTACAGCACAAATGGCAGAACATTAGAGACTTCCCATAGACATGTGGGAAACTCCGACACAGTCCAGTGATGGACAGGGACCCGTACAGGGAGTGAAGGGACCGGGGCCCCGTACGGGGAGTGAAGGGACCGGGGCCCCGTACGGGGAGTGAAGGGACCGGGGCCCCGTACGGGGAGTGAAGGGACCGGGGCCCCGTACGGGGAGTGAAGGGACCGGGGCCCCGTACAGGGAGTGAAGGGACCGGGGCCCCGTACAGGGAGTGAAGGGACCGGGGCCCCGTACGGGGAGTGAAGGGACCGGGGCCCCGTACGGGGAGTGAAGGGACCGGGGCCCCGTACCGGGAGTGAAGGGACCGGGGCCCCGTACGGGGAGTGAAGGGACCGGGGCCCCGTACCGGGAGTGAAGGGACCGGGGCCCCGTACGGGGAGTGAAGGGACCGGGGCCCCGTACGGGGAGTGAAGGGACCGGGGCCCCGTACGGGGAGTGAAGGGACCGGGGCCCCGTACGGGGAGTGAAGGGACCGGGGCCCCGTACATGGAGTGAAGGGACCGGGGCCCCGTACGGGGAGTGAAGGGACCGGGGCCCCGTACGGGGAGTGAAGGGACCGGGGCCCCGTACCGGGAGTGAAGGGACCGGGGCCCCGTACGGGGAGTGAAGGGACCGGGGCCCCGTACGGGGGAGTGAAGGGACCGGGGCCCCGTACGGGGAGTGAAGGGACCGGGGCCCCGTACGGGGAGTGAAGGGACCGGGGCCCCGTACGGGGAGTGAAGGGACCGGGGCCCGTACGGGGAGTGAAGGGACCGGGGCCCCGTACGGGGAGTGAAGGGACCGGGGCCCCGTACGGGGAGTGAAGGGACCGGGGCCCCGTACGGGGAGTGAAGGGACCGGGGCCCCGTACGGGGAGTGAAGGGACCGGGGCCCCGTACGGGGAGTGAAGGGACCGGGGCCCCGTACGGGGAGTGAAGGGACTGGGCCTGATTGGGGAGTGAAGGGACCGGGGCCCCGTACGGGGAGTGAAGGGACCGGGGCCCCGTACGGGGAGTGAAGGGACCGGGGCCCCGTACGGGGAGTGAAGGGACCGGGGCCCCGTACAGGGAGTGAAGGGACCGGGGCCCCGTACAGGGAGTGAAGGGACCGGGGCCCCGTACGGGGAGTGAAGGGACCGGGGCCCCGTACAGGGAGTGAAGGGACCGGGGCCCCGTACCGGGAGTGAAGGGACCGGGGCCCATACAGGGAGTGAAGGGGACCGGGGCCCCGTACGGGGAGTGAAGGGACCGGGGCCCCGTACAGGGAGTGAAGGGACCGGGGCCCCGTACGGGGAGTGAAGGGACCGGGGCCCCGTACGGGGAGTGAAGGGACCGGGGCCCCGTACAGGGAGTGAAGGGACCGGGGCCCCGTACAGGGAGTGAAGGGACCGGGGCCCCGTACGGGGAGTGAAGGGACTGGGCCTGATTGGGGAGTGAAGGGACCGGGGCCCCGTACAGGGAGTGAAGGGACCGGGGCCCCGTACGGGGAGTGAAGGGACCGGGGCCCCGTACGGGGAGTGAAGGGACCGGGGCCCCGTACAGGGAGTGAAGGGACCGGGGCCCCGTACGGGGAGTGAAGGGACCGGGGCCCCGTACAGGGAGTGAAGGGACTGGGCCTGATTGGGGAGTGAAGGGACCGGGTGAAGAGAGGATATTGTCCGATGCCTGTTTCTCAGTGAGCCTCCTGTGAGTGCCCACAGGGAAATCTGGTCATTGCCCCTGTTTCTGGAGTAAGTTTGTGTCGGCGAGGGGCTGTGCTGATCGAGGAGCTGTTTGTAACTGAAGTTCCGTCTGTTTCTGTCTCTTGTCGGAGGAGAGAAAAAATCTGGTTACAGCCCAGCAAATCGTAAGTGTGCAAATAGTGCAAGGGTGGGTGTGTCTGTGGGTGTCTCTGTCTGTCTGTGTGTGTCTCTGTCTGTGTGCGTCTCTGTGTGTGTCTCTCTGTGCATCTTTATCTATGTGTGTGTGTGTGTCCCTCTCTCTCTCTGTCTCTCTCTCTCTCTCCCCCCCCCCCCCCACTGCGTGGCACTCGCTCTCTCTCTGTGGGCCTCTCTCTCTCTCTCTCTGTGGGCCTCTCTCTCTCTCTCTCTGCAGGCCTCTCTCTCTCTCTCTCTGTCTGCCTCTCTCTCTGCGTGCGCCTCTCTCTCTGCGTGCCCCTCTCTCTCTGCGTGTCTCTCTCTCTGCGTGCGCCTCTCTCTCTGCGTGCCCCTCTCTCTCTGCGTGTCTCTCTCTCTGCGTGCCCCTCTCTCTCTGCGTGCCCCTCTCTCTCTGCGTGTCTCTCTCTCTGCGTGCCTCTCTCTCTGCGTGCCCCTCTCTCTCTGCGTGCCCCTCTCTCTCTGCGTGTCTCTCTCTCTCTGCGTGCCCCTCTCTCTCTGCGTGTCTCTCTCTCTGCGTGTCTCTCTCTCTGCGTGCCCCTCTCTCTCTGCGTGCCCCTCTCTCTCTGCGTGCCTCTCTCTCTGCGTGTCTCTCTCTCTGCGTGCCCCTCTCTCTCTGCGTGCCTCTCTCTCTGCGTGTCTCTCTCTCTGCGTGCCCCTCTCTCTCTGCGTGCCCCTCTCGCTGCGTGCATCTCTCCCTCTCTCTCTCTCTCTGCGTGCGCCTCTCTCTCTGCGTGCATCTCTCCCTCTCTCTCTCTCTCTCTGCGTGCGCCTCTCTCTCTGCGTGCGCCTCTCTCTCTCTCTGCGTGCATCTCTCTCTGCCTCTCTCAGACTTCACACACGTAAAACACAGATGCAGGTCCCGTCCCTATGTTTAAAAACTGCTGAGTTACGTTAACAGATTGAATTAAGGTTGCGCACTACTAAATCCCACGCTGATTGGATCCATTTTCTCCTTACTTTAAATGCTGCCGGCGTTCGATATTTGCGCCTGCGCTAATACCTATACCAAGGTGGCGTCCGGCACACGTCACGCTGGAAACGTGCGTGCGCAGCCAAGGCGCCATCTTGTCACTTCAGGAGGCCGTGTCACGCTGAAACAACGTGCGCGACACGGCCCAATTTCCAGCCCACAACCCCCAGGGGTGAAGTGGAATTCCTTTGACAGTCACGGTCCACCATTGATCAACTGGGGTTTAATACATCGCAGATCTGGCAATACGAGCTTTTTTTGTGGGAAGGAAGAGTTTTTTTGAACCCATCATCAGTGTGAATCAGGCCCAGGTGAGGTCAGGGAGAGAGTAAAGCTTCTCTCTGACCCCAGGAATCACCTGGTGACCTCTTGTTCTATTAAAGGTGCCTGAGCTGCTGCAGCATCCACTTCCCTTCAGCTAACAAACTGAAGGTCCAATCGTTCTGGGCCATCGTCAGGCCGAGGCTTTAAGTGAATATGTTGGGGGAGTGAGGAGGGAATTCCAGACGTCTGGCTGGGTTGTGGAGGTTAATATTCCTGGCAGCAGTGGAATGAATTAATTTAAACAGGGAGAACTGGAGGTTTCGAAACCAGGACTGGTGAGCAACAAACTTCTGGGTCCCGTCAGCTGCTCAGTGAGACCCTGCAGCTGTTTAATATACTGGAGGATGGAATCTGTCACCTTGAGAGGGGGAGCTGGTTGTGCTGAGGATTTGAGGATGGGGATTATACCTCACCTCGGACCCTGGGCCTTAGACTGACCCATTGTGCAGTGTACCTTGTGACACTATGCTGGAACACTCGGTCTTCTCTGAGATCTGGTGCTCCTGGAGAGGTTTGATGGGAAGGATTGTGTCCTGGGCTGGGCTGGCCGTGTTCACTCACATTGCTGCAATCTTTACTTGTGTCTGTAGGGGGCCTGTCCCGTGGCACCTGGAACGGCCACCAATGGTGGGGTGAAGGGAGTGGGGGTGGACAAGAGGCCAGAATTGGAGGAACGCAGAGATCTCGGAGGGTTGTAGGGCTGGAGGAGGTTACAGAGATAGGGAGGGGGCGAGGGCCATGGAGGGATTTGAAAACAAGGATGAGAATTTTAAAATCGAGGCGTTCCCGGACCGGGAGCCAGTGCAGGTCAGCGAGCACAGGGGGTGCTGGGAGAACGGGACTTGGTGAGAGTTGGGATACGGGAGCAGAGTTTTGGATGAGTTCAAGTTTATGGAGGGTGGAAGATGGGAGGCCGGCCAGGAGAGCATTGGAATAGTCCAGTCTGGAGGTAACAGAGGCACGGATGAGGGTTTCAGCAGCAGATGAGCTGAGGGAGGGGCGGAGACGGGCGATGTTACGGAGGGGGAAGTAGGCGGTCTTGGTGATGGAGCGGATATGGGGTCAGAAGCTCATCTCAGGGTCAAATAGGACCCCAAGGTTGTGAACGGTCTGGTTCAGCCTCAGACAGTGGCCAGGGAGAGGGATGGAGTCGGGGGTCTGGGGAACGGAGTTTCTATATCAATCTCTCTCAGTCCCACCTCCTGTACTGGGTGTGAGCCTCCCTGTGAATCTGTCTCTGTTCCATTCCCCAGGCTGATCCTGAGTGAAGTTGATTGGATCCAGAATCTGGATGTTCGGTGTCGCTGGGAGGATTGATTGAGAAACGATCGGGGATTGTTAATCGCAATTAGTTTTGATTGATTGTCACTGGCTGCTCTCGCTGTTTTTTTTTACTGTATTCTGTAATGTTTCCATCATTGAGATGATTTTTGGCTTTTTTTCTTGGTGATTTGATCGAAATCTCCAGTTGTGTGTTTTGCCATTGAATGTTAAATGAGATGTTTTTAATTGCAGTCGTTGCCTGTGTTCCTGTCGATGGGAAATGTTCATTAAACTGATTCAGGGAGAGGTCAGCGGGCCGCTGATTAGTCCCAGATCAGTGACTCCGTCTCCAACCTCTTCCCCTCGGCAAGGGTGAAATGTTTTGATTCTCTGCTCAGTTGAAGTTTCTGTTCTTCCCGCCCGTATTGATTGGTGTCTGAAGTGGGCCCTGTGTCTCCCTGGGACTGCGGTTTGTTAAAGGGAAGGAGCAGCTTCAGGTCTCTGAACCCAGCCAGGCTGTTACTGGCCTGCTGTGTGGGACTAGGGTGGGCAATGGAAATGTTTGGGATTGCACTCTGCACCACTCTACTTACTGGCTTCAATTTATACCTGTGGAATAATAAAAGCTCTCGCTCTCCAAACTGCAGCTGTGTGTTCACTCTGTCCAGGACCAGACCCTGGAACAGAGAGTACCAGGGACACCGGGAACAACTAGATCAGGGGGTGACTCTTAAACCATTACCCTGACCCCCCCTTGTTGGCCAGAGGCTGCAGAAACCGATTGAGTTTAATTCGAATTGCTGACAAAGACACTGACCTTTTGAACTGAGGTGACCTGGAGTTCAGTCACTGGTCTGAACTGGCCAGAACCGGTTTGAATTCGTTCCGCTTCTTCGAGGGACAAAGGAACGGTGATGAGACACCAGGCCTTATTTAGAAAAGGGGTATGAGTGATGCTACCTCACCCCTTGGAACAGAGCCAATCAGGGGATGAAACCAACCACTCCAGCAACTTTGAGAAGACAGCATCATTCGAAAAGACAGACTTGGAGTTAAAACTGAAGCATTGCAGACTTTGTGCCAGAGAGAGAGAATGTGTTTGTTTGTGAGGGAGACTCCGGAGACTGACCATCGTGGAAGTGGGAACCCGACGTCAGGGACGTCGGGTTCCCTCCTCACTCCACACACACTCCCTCAATCCTCACCACCCTCCTTACTCCACCCACACTCCCTCAATCCTCACCATCCTCCTTACTCCCACCCACACTCCCTCAATCCTCACCACCCTCCTTACTCCCACCCACACTCCCTCAATCCTCACCACCCTCCTTACTCCCACTCACACTCCCTCAATCCTCACCACCCTCCTTACTCCACCCACACTCCCTCAATCCTCACCACCTTCCTTACTCCACCCACACTCCCTCAATCCTCACCACCCTCCTTACTCCCACCCACACTCCCTCAATCCTCACCATCCTCCTTACTCCACACACACTCCCTCAATCCTCACCACCCTCCTTACTCCCACCCACACTCCCTCAATCCTCACCACCCTCCTCACTCCACACACACTCCCTCAATCCTCACCACCCTCCTTACTCCACCCACACTCCCTCAATCCTCACCACCCTCCTTACTCCCACCCACACTCCCTCAATCCTCACCACCCTCCTTACTCCACACACACTCCCTCAATCCTCACCACCCTCCTTACTCCCACCCACACTCCCTCAATCCTCACCACCCTCCTTACTCCACCCACACTCCCTCAATCCTCACCACCCTCCTTACTCCCACCCACACTCCCTCAATCCTCACCACCCTCCTTACTCCCACCCACACTCCCTCAATCCTCACCACCCTCCTTACTCCACCCACACTCCCTCAATCCTCACCACCCTCCTTACTCCACACACACTCCCTCAATCCTCACCACCCTCCTTACTCCCACCCACACTCCCTCAATCCTCACCACCCTCCTTACTCCACCCACACTCCCTCAATCCTCACCACCCTCCTTACTCCCACCCACACTCCCTCAATCCTCACCACCCTCCTTACTCCCACCCACACTCCCTCAATCCTCACCACCCTCCTTACTCCACCCACACTCCCTCAATCCTCACCACCCTCCTCACTCCACACACACTCCCTCAATCCTCACCACCTTCCTTACTCCACCCACACTCCCTCAATCCTCACCACCCTCCTTACTCCCACCCACACTCCCTCAATCCTCACCACCTTCCTTACTCCACCCACACTCCCTCAATCCTCACCACCCTCCTTACTCCCACCCACACTCCCTCAATCCTCTCCATCCTCCTTACTCCACCCACACTCCCTCAATCCTCACCACCCTCCTTACTCCACCCACACTCCCTCAATCCTCACCACCCTCCTTACTCCACACACACTCCCTCAATCCTCACCACCCTCCTTACTCCCACCCACACTCCCTCAATCCTCACCACCCTCCTTACTCCACACACACTCCCTCAATCCTCACCACCCTCCTTACTCCACCCACACTCCCTCAATCCACACCACCCTCCTCACTCCCACCCACACTCCCTCAATCCACACCACCCTCCTCACTCCCACCCACACTCCCTCAATCCTCACCACCCTCCTTACTCCCACCCACACTCCCTCAATCCTCACCACCCTCCTTACTCCCACCCACACTCCCTCAATCCTCACCACCCTCCTTACTCCCACCCACACTCCCTCAATCCTCACCACCCTACTTACTCCACACACACTCCCTCAATCCTCACCACCCTCCTTACTCCACCCACACTCCCTCAATCCCCACCATCCTCCTTACTCCCACCCACACTCCCTCAATCCTCACCACCCTCCTTACTCCACCCATACTCCCTCAATCCTCACCACCCTCCTTACTCCCACCCACACTCCCTCAATCCTCACCACCCTCCTTCCTCCACCCACACTCCCTCAATCCTCACCACCCTCCTTACTCCACCCACACTCCCTCAATCCTCACCACCCTCCTTACTCCACCCACACTCCCTCAATCCTCACCACCCTCCTTACTCCCACTATCTGATTCTTGCTTCACTCCAGATTCATTTGCCTTCCCCTCTTCACCATAAATATAAACACCAAATCCAGGACAAGGAACTAATTGTTCAAACACTCCTTCCTGTTGCTCCCCCTTCCTGTCGGTGAGTGGGTGCTGTTCTCTACGCTCCAATCTCAATGGAATATCTATGGTGGGACACTGGTCATTGAGTGGCAGAGAAAGGCCCCCGGGATTGAGGATTCTCTCAACCTCTGTGAGTAAAGACCCCAGTCTGGGCCTGCTCTCCTGTTAGTATATGGACAGTCTGGGCCAGCTCTCCTGTTAGTATATGGACAGTCTGGGCCAGCTCTCCTGTTAGTATATGGACAGTCTGGGCCAGCTCTCCAGCTCGTCTCTGGACAGTCTGGGCCTGCTCTCCAGCTCGTATATGGACAGTCTGGGCCTGCTCTCCTGTTAGTATATGGACAGTCTGGGCCTGCTCTCCTGTTAGTATATGGACAGTCTGGGCCTGCTCTCCTGTTCGTATATGGACAGTCTGGGCCTGCTCTCCAGCTCGTACATGGACAGTCTGGGCCTGCTCTCCAGCTCGTCTCTGGACAGTCTGGGCCTGCTCTCCAGCTCGTCTCTGGACAGTCTGGGCCTGCTCTCCAGCTCGTACATGGACAGTCTGGGCCTGCTCTCCAGCTCGTCTCTGGACAGTCTGGGCCTGCTCTCCAGCTCGTACATGGACAGTCTGGGCCTACTCTCCAGCTCGTACATGGACAGTCTGGGCCTACTCTCCAGCTCGTATATGGACAGTCTGGGCCTACTCTCCAGCTCGTATATGGACAGTCTGGGCCTGCTCTCCAGCTCGTACATGGACAGTCTGGGCCTGCTCTCCAGCTCGTCTCTGGACAGTCTGGGCCTGCTCTCCAGCTCGTACATGGACAGTCTGGGCCTGCTCTCCAGCTCGTACATGGACAGTCTGGGCCTACTCTCCAGCTCGTATATGGACAGTCTGGGCCTACTCTCCAGCTCGTACATGGACAGTCTGGGCCTACTCTCCAGCTCGTATATGGACAGTCTGGGCCAGCTCTGTTAGTATATGGACAGTTTGGGCCTGCTCTCCAGCTCGTACATGGACAGTCTGGCCCAGCTCTGTTAGTATATGGACAGTCTGGCCCAGCTCTGTTCGTATATGGACAGTCTGGGCCTGCTCTGTTAGTATATGGACAGTCTGGCCCAGCTCTGTTCGTATATGGACAGTCTGGCCCTGCTCTGTTAGTATATGGACAGTCTGGGCCAGATCTGTTAGTATATGGACAGTCTGGCCCAGCTCTGTTCGTATATGGACAGTCTGGGCCTGCTCTGTTAGTATATGGACAGTCTGGGCCTGCTCTGTTCGTATATGGACAGTCTGGGCCTGCTCTGTTAGTATATGGACATTCACTGAGCTATGATGCCTCTTCTTCCTGCCCCATCCCCCACTGTCCTGTAATCCTGCCCCATCCCCCACTGTACTGTAATCCTGCCCCATCCCCCACTGTCCTGTAATCCTGCCCCATCCCCCACTGTACTATTGTAATCCTGCACCATCCCCCACTGTACTGTAATCCTGCCTTATCCCCCACTGTACTGTAATCCTGCCTCATCCCCACTGTACTGTAATCCTGCCCCATCCCCCACTGTACTGTAATCCTGCCCCATCCCCCACTGTACTGTAATCCTGCCTTATCCCCACTGTACTGTAATCCTGCCCCATCCCCCACTGTACTGTAATCCTGCCTTATCCCCCACTGTACTGTAATCCTGCCCCATCTCCCACTGTCCTGTAATCCTGCCCCATCCCCCACTGTACTGTAATCCTGCCCCATCCCCCACTGTCCTGTTTTGCTTTTAAAGTCGATGGTCCCAAAATTCTTGGGACGAGGAAAATGCAACTTTAATGGGAGAGTTAATGGACCAGAGGGAGGGGCTGTGATGGGGGTTAATGTACCAGAGGGAGGGGCTGTGATGGGGGGGTTAATGTACCAGAGGGAGGGGCTGTGATGGGGGGTTAATGTACCAGAGGGAGGGGCTGTGATGGGGGGTTAATGTACCAGAGGGAGGGGCTGTGATGGGGGGGTTAATGTACCAGAGGGAGGGGCTGTGATGGGGGTTAATGTACCAGAGGGAGGAGCTGTGATGAGGGGGTTAATGTACCAGAGGGAGGGGCTGTGATGGGGGGTTAATGTACCAGAGGGAGGGGCTGTGATGGGGGGTTAATGTACCAGAGGGAGGGGCTGTAATGGGGGTTAATGTACCAGAGGGAGGGGCTGTGATGAGGCGGTTAATGTACCAGAGGGAGGGGCTGTGATGGGGGTTAATGTACCAGAGGGAGGGGCTGTGATGAGGGGGTTAATGTACCAGAGGGAGGGGCTGTGATGAGGGGGTTAATGTACCAGAGGGAGGGGCTGTGATGAGGGGGTTAATGTACCAGAGGGAGGGGCTGTGATGGGGGGTTAATGTACCAGAGGGAGGGGCTGTGATGGGGGGGTTAATGTACCGGGGGAGGGGCTGTAATGGGGGGGTTAATGTACCAGGGGGACGGGCTGTGATGGGCGAGCTGGTCCAATGGGATCTCTCTATCTGAGTGGTTTGACAGAGGGGGTGGGGGCCTTTGCTCAGATGCCAAGGAGGTTGAGCAGCTCAGGAAGTGTCTTTGGCCGGTGATCAATGCGGGTGAATTCTGTTCCCAGATGAAGGAAGGACAGAGATGGGACAACACCGTGTGAGTGCCTGAGAAACTCCTGTTGGATGCTGTCTGGGCCGGAGCACAGAGACGGCCTTGTTTTCAGTGGAGAGACACTGAAGGCAGACGAGGAACTCACCGCCACTCACCGTGATGCCAATTACATGTCCCGGCATCTGTCGGCCGTGGAACGTCCAACCCTGGTAACAAGCTGCTTTCACCAGAACATCGGAACAGGAAATGGTGCAGGAAAAGGGTCCTGTTAATTGCCAGAATGGTGATTGACGACTAAGGTCAGAGCATGGAGTCAGGGGACAGGTAACAGAATGGATAACAAGCTGGTTACAAAACAGAAAACAGAGAGTAGGGGTTAAAGGTCGTTACTCAGACTGGCAAAAGGTGGGAAGTGGTGTTCCCCAGGGATCGGTGCTGGGACCACTGTTGTTCACCATTTACATCAACGATTTGGACTCAGGAATCAGAAATACAATTTCAAAATTTGCAGACACCAAATTGGGGATATAGTTAGTACCAGGAGGACTGTGACAAAATATAAGACATTAATAAACTTGCAGAATGGGCGTGTAATTGGCAAATTAATTTCAATATAGATAAGTGTGAGGTGGGACATTTTGATCAGAAGAATAAGGAGGCCCCATACTGATTGGATAATAAGAGTCTAAATGGGGTAAAGGAGCAGAGGGATCTGGGGGGACAGATACACAAATCACTAAAAGTAGCGACACAGCAAACCACACACTGGGGTTCATTTCCAGAGGGATAGAGTTAAAAAGCAGAGAAGTTATATTAAACTTGTATCGAACCTTGGTTAGACCACACTTGGAGTACTGTGAACAGTTCTGGTCTCTATATTATAAAAAGGATAAAGAGGCACTGGAGAAGGTGCAAAAAAGATTCACAAGGATGATATCAGAACTGAGAGGTTATACCAATCAGGGAAGTCTGAATGGGCTGGGGATCTTTTCTTTAGAAAACAGAAAACTGAGGGATGACCTGATAGAGGTCTTTAAGATTATGAAAGGGTTCGATAGAGAAGATGTTTCCACTTGTGGGGGAGACCAGAACGAGGGGCCATAAATATAAGATAGTCACTAATAAATCCAATAGGGAATTCAGGAGAAACTTCTTTACCCAGAGAGTGGTGAGAATGTGGAACTCGCTCCCACAAGGAGTAGTTGAGGTGAATAGTGTGGATGGATTTAAGGGGAAGCTCGATAAACACATGAGGGAGAAAGGAATAGAAGGATATGGTGATAGGGTGAGATGAAGTAGGGAGGGAGGAGGCTCGTGTGGAGCACAAACACCGGGATAGACCTGTTGGGCCGAATGGCCTGTTTCTGTGCTGTACATTCGATGTAATTCTGTGTAATTGAAGATTCACTGGGGAAATGTCCTGTAAACCGTTTGAAATGGGCTTAAAAGGGAATTTCAGCTTCAAAGCGTCTCGGTTAATGACACCATGAAGGCCAGTGTACAAACGAGGCCCTCCTTGCCGGGACAGACAGCCATTCACTGGACTCAGGTCCAGGGAAGAAGCAGTTAGTGAGTGGTGAACATGTCACATCCCCTCAGACTTGTGCGAGATCCAATGGATGGGCGAGGTGGGTCATAAAAGCCATCCCATCGCTTGGGATCTGCAGGTCACGAACTCAGAGACAATCCAAGACCCTCCGTGTTTATTCGAAGTGATTGACGAACCCCTCTGGCACGTCTCACTCAGATTGGCCGATTATATGGAGAGATTTTATCCTGAGTTTAAGGTATAACAACGAGTGCTTGAGAAACCCTCAAGTCTCTCTCGGTAATCCAGACTGGAGTAATCGGTAGTAATAGACACCCTTCCCAGTACAAGGTGTCCTTAAGGACAGAGCAGAGGTTCGAAGTGACATTGTGACTACACTAGCCCTTTACAGGGAGAGGGAAGTGTGTCACTGAACTGTACAATATCAGACCAGGGCCGGTGAGGACTAAGCCCATGAGCAGATATTGTCGCCCGTTCAAAGGTGGGTTCAGACAGAACAGACGATCCAATCCCAGCACATAATCCCACCGCTGAAGGGGCTCGTCGTCTAAAGGCTCCAACAGGCAACGTCTGTGTCCCAGAGAAGGAAGGAGATGGACTGAGCCACACTGCTCGTAAGGACACAGTCCTGTAAGCTCTGGAAACACTGCTCATCACCAGCATCGAGACTTTCATTCATTCACTAAACTGCCTGTCTAACGATGTTAACTTGTCAGCTGCTGAGGGGTTTAACCCCAATGGAACCTCACCAATTGAGCAGGTCCCAGGCACCGCTCTCATCTATAATTTCACATCCCTGCTGAATTACGGTGACACCACTGACTTACCTTTAGAACCTCGGTTACTCGTTTGGTTCAGTAACTCAGTCCATTAAGGTTTGCTGTTCAAACTCATTGATGAATCTGATTACATCGATTTATATTGATTAATTGCTCCTAAACTCAATGTTTAACTTTGTTAATAAATAGTCGTTAGTGTTTGTCCTGCTCTCCTCTGACAAAACTGCTCACTATTCCAGGATCATCCTGGAATGGAAAGATAATCCCCGGCTTCTCTCCACTACAAACCGTCCTCTTAAACCCCCCTCTCCTGCCCCTCCACCCTCACCTCAAACAACAGGTGTGAGGAGCTCATGGACTTTGTCACTCAGATTGAGACCATCGTTCAGCTGCCTCTGATGCTTCCCTCCCTCCCCCGATCCCACCGAGCCAAACTTTCCCTCCAGTTCCCCCCTGCCCTAGCCCTGAACTCACATCTTTCTCTAATTTCTCTCCTATCTCCCCTCATGTCCTCTCCGAGCTCATCTTGACCATGAGACCCACCTCCTGCTCCCTCGACCCTATTCCCACCAAACTGATGACCACCCAACTTCCCTTCCTGGCCACCATGTTAGCTGATATTGTTAACAGTTCCCTCTCCTCAGGTACTGTCCCCCTCCCCTTCAAATCTGCCGTCATCAGCCCCCTCCTCAAAAAAAACACCCTTCACCCCTCTGTCCTTGCAAACTCCCGCCCCATCTCCACCCTCCCTTTCCTCTCCAATGTCCTTGATCATGTTGGGATATTGAAACCCAGTGTTCATTCGGCCCCTCGATCCTCCAATTAGATCAAGGCTGATCTGAACCTCAACTCCATTTTCCCCTTTGCTCCATATCCCTTGATGTCCTGACCCAACAAAAATCGATCAATCTCAGTTTTGAAAGCTCCAATGAACCCCCAGAATGCTCAGCCTTTTGGGGGAGAGAGTTCCAGATTCCCACCACCCTTTGTGTGAAGAAATGCTTCCTGGTTTCACCCCTGAACGGCCTGGCTCGAATTTGAAGATTCCGTCCTCTTGTTCTTGTCTCCCCGACTAGACGAAGTAGTTTCTCCGTATCTACCCTATCAAATCCTTTTAACATTTTAAACACCCTCGATCAGATCACCCCTCAATCTTCTAAACTCGAGGGAATACAAGCCTAGTCTGTACAACCTGTCCTCGTAATTTAACCCTTTTAGCCCCGGGATCATTCTGGTGAATCTGGGCTGCACCCCCTCCAAGGCCAATCTATCCTTCCTGAGGTGCGGTGCCCAGAACTGAACACAGTCTCCAGATGTGGTCTGACCAGAGCTCTGCACAGCTGGAACATAACTTCCTCCCCTTTGTATTCCAGCCCCCGAGATAAAGGCCAACGTTCCATTAGCCTTTCCCAATCCTTTTTGTATCTCCACTGGCTTTTAATGATTTCTGTACTTGGACTCCCAAATCTCTCTGTTCCTCTCCAGTTCCTAGTTTCTCACCGTGTAGAAAATACTCTGATTTATCTTTCTTGGGTCCAAAGTCGATGACCTCACATTTTCCCACATTGAACTCCATCTGCCCCAGTTTTGCCCACTCACTGAATCTCTCAATGTCTCTTTACAACTCCCTGCTCCCATCTACACTACTTACTGCGCCACCTAATTTAGTGTCATCAGCAAACTTGGATATACGACTCTCCATTCCTTCATCTAAGTCATTTATAAATATGGTGAAAATTGAGGCCTTGGAGGACGACCTCGAGCAGCTCTGGGCCGGGAGGGCCCGGCTTCAGACTGCACCATCTCAGCCTGGGCTGCAGCAGCCTGGCCTGGCTGGCCGAGAGACAACAACAGGGGCACTGGCGGAGTGACAGGGGTGGGAGCAGGAAGGCTGTCGTCCGGAGAGGGGACAGCAGGTCCGACTGACATGGCGCCACTGCCACTCTCCCGGGGCAGCACCTCAGAAATCCTGGTGATCAGCTGGAGAACGGATTGCTGGAGTGCTGTGACTCCCTGGAAGCCCCGTTCCACAGTGGAACCCAGAGCCACGATAGCAGCAGTCTGAGCTCCCGCCCGGCGGTCCGAGCTCCCGCCCGGCGGTCCGAGCTCCCGCCCGGCGGTACGAGCTCCCGCCCGGCAGTCCGAGCTTCCACCCGGCGGTCCGAGCTTCCGTCCGGCGGTCCGAGCATCCACCCGGCAGTCCGAGCGTCCGTCCGGCGGTCCGACCTTCCGTCCGGCGGTCCGAGCTTCCGTCCGGCGGTCCGAGCTTCCATCCGGCGGTCCGAGCTTCCATCCGGCGGTCCGAGCTCCCACCCGGCGGTCCGAGCTTCCGTCCCGCGGTCCGAGCTTCCGTCCCGCGGTCCGAGCGTCCGCCCGGCGGTCCGAGCTTCCGCCCGGCGGTCCGAGCTCCCGCCCGGCGGTCCGAGCTCCCGCCCGGCGGTCCGAGCTTCCATCCTGCGGTCCGAGCTTCCATCCGGCGGTCCGAGCTTCCATCCTGCGGTCCGAGCTCCCGCCCAGCGGTCCGAGCTCCCATCCTGCGGTCCGAGCTCCCGCCCGGCGGTCCGAGCTCCCATCCTGCGGTCCGAGCTCCCGCCCTGCGGTCCGAGCTCCCTCCCGGCGGTCCGAGCTCCCATCCTGCGGTCCGAGCTCCCGCCCGGCGGTCCGAGCTCCCGCCCGGCGGTCCGAGCTCCCGCCCGGCGGTCCGAGCTCCCATCCTGCGGTCCGAGCAGTATCCGTAGTTTGCGGACCTTTCATCACATCGGTCTGTGCTGCAATGGAAGCTGAGACATCGGTCATCAGACCCTGTATCACGGTGGGTTCCACAGGTTTGCTGATGGAGGTGACCACCCGTTCCATGTGGGAAAGGATGGGCTCCAAGCTCTGCGCAAAGCCCTGTGCCAAGTTGGAGCTGGACTCCTCCATGCCCCTTCTCATTGTGCGCAGGCTTTCTGGCAGGTTTTCCAGTGCCCTGAGCATTTGGTGGTGTTCGTCCATCAGCCGTCTTCTGTCCCTGGCCCATCGAAGTCCTCATCTGACCCCTCGGCAGCAGAACGAGTGAGTGACCTGACCCTCCGGTGAGCTGGGACCTGTGGTATCCGTTCCCCCCGCCCCGGCCCCTGTGCTCGGTGTCTCACCACGGACAGATCCCTCCTCTAACCTAACCTCGAAAGGAGGCGCAGTGTCAGTCTCTGAGCTCGTGGCTGCGAGTGTCAGATCGAGTGATGGTGTCTCTTCAGTGTCACTGTCTTCCTCCTCCTCCTCCTCAGACGGTGCTGGCTGCAGTTCTTGGGTTTCTGCAATGATAAGCAGTGTCAGCCGTGGTCCAGTGGGCAGCACTCTCACCTCTGAGTCAGAAGGTCGTGGGTTCAATTCACACTCCAGAGACTTGAGCACTAAATCTAGGCTGACACGTGGAGTACTGAGGGAGTGCTGCATTGTCAGAGGTGCCGTCTTTCTGATGAGACGTTAAACTGAGGCCCCGTCTGCCCTCTCAGGTGGATGTGAAAGATCCCATGGCCACTATTTCGAAGAAGTGCAGGGGAGTTCTCCCCGGTGTCCTGGCCAATGTTTATCCCTCAAACAACATCACTAAAAAACACATTCTCTGCTCATTATCATATTACTGTTTGTGGGATCTTGCTGTGTGATAATTGGCTGCCCCGTTTCCCACATTACAACAGTGACGACACTTTGAAAATACTTCATTGGCTGTAAAGTGCTTTGGGATGTCCTGGGTTGTGAAAGGTGCTATATAAATGCAAGTCTTTCTTTCTTTTGACAAAGGGAGACTGGTTGAGTTGTGGAGCGGGGAGAGCAGCAAATAAGACGTGTGTGCTGACAGCATCAGCAGTGCGTGAGTCAGAAAAGATTGTGGGATGAGGGAGGTGTGGGAAACGAGAAGGAGGATTAGGTTTGCAGAGACCACCCCCCTCCCCATCGGGGTCGCCAGTGTCCACGGCCGCAGTGATGGCCCATCCAATGATCCCCAGGGCTGTCTCCTCCATGGGGGTGAGGACGTGGAGACGTGCCTGCCCTCCGTCCGTTCTCTCCTGCTGCCGGCTGTTCTGCTCCACCTTCTCCTGCAAGACAGAGGGAAGTGTGTCAGTGAGTGTCCTGCAAGGTGTTTGGGTGATGGGCCTGTCATGGTCGAATAGCTGCCCTTGTGTGTGACCTGTGAGTGGTGGGTGTGTGGATTCCAAGTGTGGTACTACGTGCAGGTGAGATGCAGCATGCGAAGTGCAGCATTGCCTACGGAGGGGCAGCGTTTGCTGGCGGGTGGGTGACGGGGGGTGTGATGCATGGACCAGTGTTGGTACGATGTGCCACTTGACACTTGCATTCACTTACCTTGACCACTCGTGTCAGATCATTGAACTTTTTCCTGCACTGTATCCACGTGCGTGACACAATGCTCCTGGCATTCACTTCCAGCGCCATTTCCTCCCACTGCCTCTGTAGCTGGTGTCTGGAGGGTCTCCTGCCACCCTGCAGGTACAGGATGGCCCTCCATGCGTCCACTCCTCCACCAGGGCCTCCAGTGCGCTGTCGGAGAACCTCGGGGCACGCTCTCTCGCAGGTCCAGCCGTTCCACTTGTCCTCCTCCACTGCTTGAATTGACAGTGCACCTCCCCTTTAAGAGGTGCAGGCTGCCTTTAACTAGTGCTGGCCACGCCCCATATCAGGCCCCCTGCTGGTGCGTGGAGCCACTCAACGACACGGGTAGCGCTCGCCCAACGCAGAAATCACGGAGCTGATCCGGAGGCACGAATCACGCGTGTTCCAATATCGGAACCTCGGGGCACGGGTTAACCGCGCACCGCGACCCCCACGCCCGGATTCGGGGGTGATCCAATTTAACCCCCACTATCTCCCATCCTACATGGGCCCTGGGGTCAGCTCACTTATCTATGAACGGGTGCTCTCCTACTAGGGGTTGGCCTTTGACACAGGTGAAGAATTTAACGTCCTGCGGGTGCTAAAAGGGGTCAGTCTGATCGTCCTTTAATGGTGGCTGCCAGGGCACAGGGAGGGCAGTGCCAGTTACCCTTGGAGATGGGGAGCTGGAGGTTCGACTGCAGGAGGTTAGGCAAAGGAGGGAGAGCCTGTCTGGGGAAAGGCCTTCCCAATCAGTGGTGGCAGCCTGGTGGAGAGAGGTGGCATCGGGCATCAGTGTCACTTCCACTGCCCCCGACAGGTGGACAGTGCAGGAAGTTCATCACAAGGATGGTCAAAGTGAGAGTGACCTCCCAGAGTGCTCAGCTGATTCTGTGCTGTGTGTGTTTTCCACTCACCAGCTCCCCACAGTTCACCTTGTTCAACATGAAGAGACTTCACTGTTCCCACAAGTTCCCGACCACCTTGGAACCCCAGCCAATCACTCACTCCCAATGTCTCACAACTCTGTCTGCCGGCTCCCAGGTAAAAGCGGGAATTCTGATCTCAAAGTTGGCACACATCACTATTCCCTCCCTTTAATGCTCAGCTCCTTGTGCTCTCGTGTCTTTCACACTTCCTGTTTTCCCCTTTATATGAACATAAGAAATAGGAACAGCATTGGCCATTCGGCCCCTCGATCCTGCTCCACCATTCAATCAAATGGAAGGAGTCTTACAACACCAGGTTATAGTCCAACAGCTTTATTTGGAATCACAAGCTTTCGGAGCTTTCCTCCTTCGTCAGGTGAGTGTAGGATTCCGTAAATGCACAGCATATATAGTCAGAGAACAATGCCTGGTGATTACAGATAATCTTTCTAACTGCCCGTTATCACATCTCGGCATAGATATAATCAAAGTAATCAAAGGAATGGATGGTGTTCAGACAGAGAAACATTACATCCCCGACCACTGAATACACAAGCGGTCAGAACACAAAGACAGAGAGAGAGAGAGAGAGAAACACCCGAAAGGCAGCGAAAGAGAGAGAATGACCAGTTGTATTAAAAACAGATAACTTTTTTTGCTGGTGGGGTTACATGTAGCGTGACATGAACCCAAGATCCCGGTTGAGGCCGTCCTCATGGGTGCGGAACTTGGCTATCAATTTCTGCTCGACGATTTTGCGTTGTCGTGTGTCTCGAAGGCCGCCTTGGAGAACGCTTACCCGAAGATCGGAGGCTGAATGTCCTTGACTGCTGAAGTGTTCCCCGACTGGGAGGGAACCCTCCTGACTGGCGATTGTTGCGCGGTGTCCGTTCATCCGTTGTCGCAGTGTCTGCATGGTCTCGTCAATGTACCATGCTCCGGGGCATCCTTTCCTGCAACGTATGAGGTAGACAACGTTGGCCGAGTCACAGGAGTGTGAACCATGTACCTGGTGGGTGGTGTCCTCTCGTGTGATGGTGGTATCTGTGTCGATGATCTGGCTTGTCTTGCAGAGGTTGCTGTGGCAGATGCAGTATAACGTGGATAAATGTGAAGTTATCCACTTTGGAAGGAAAAACAGAAAGGCAGAGTATTATTTAAATGGTGATAGATTGGGAAATGTTGATGTACGAAGGGACCTGGGTGTCCTTGTACACCAGTCACTGAAAGCAAACATGCAGGTGCAGCAAGCAGTTAGGAAGGCAAATGGTGTGTTGGCCTTCATTGCAAGGGGATTTGAGTACAGGAGCAAAGATATCTTACTGCAGTTATACAGGGCCTTGGTGAGACCACGCCTGGAGTATTGTGTGCAGTTTTGGTCTCCTTACCTAAGAAAGGATATACTTGCCATAGAGGGAGTGCAGCGAAGGTTCACCAGACTGATTCCTGGGATGGCAGGACTGTCGTATGAGGAGAGATTGGGTCGACGAGGCCTGTATCCACTAGAGTTTAGAAGAATGAGAGGGGATCTCATTGAAACATATAAAATTCTGACCGGGCTAGAGAGACTGGATGCAGGGAGGATGTTTCCCCTGGCTGGGGGTTCCAGAACGAGGGGTCACAGTCTCAGGATACGGGATAGGACTGAGATGAGGAGAAATTTCTTCTCTCAGAGGGTGGTGAACCTGTGGAATTCTCTACCACAGAAGGCTGTGGAGGCCAAGTCACTGAATATATTTAAGAAGGAAATAGATAGATTTCTAGACACAGAAGGTATCATGGGGTATGGGGAGAGAGCGGGAATATGGGTCTGAGATAGACGATCAGCCATGATCATATTGAATGGCGGAGCAGGCTCGAAGGGCCGAATGGCCTACTCCTGCTCCTATTTTCTGTTTCTATGTTTACCCTGCTAGTTCCATCCTCAAAAAAACTCTAATAAATTTGTCAAAGACGATTTCCCTTTCATAAAACCGTGCTGACTCTGCCTAATCATTTTATGATTTTCTAAGTGCTCTGTTACCACTTCCTTAATAATGGATTCCAGCATTTTCCCGACGACTGATGTCAGGCTAACTGGCCTGTAGTTCCCCGTTTTCTCTCTCCTTCCCATCTTGAATAGAGGGGTAACATTTGCTACCTTCCAATCCACCAGAACCGTTCCACAATCTGGAGAATTTTGGAAGATCACAACCAATGCATCCACTATCTCTGCAGCCACCTCTTTTAGAACCCTTGGATGTCGGCCATCAAGTCCAGGGGATTTATCAGCATTTGGTCCCATTAGTTTGTCCAGTACTTTTTCGCTGGTGATATTAATTGTTTTAAGTTCCTCGCTCTCATTTACCCCTTGGTTCTCCACTATTTCTGGTCTGCTTTTTGTGTCTTCTACTGTGAAGATAGATACAAAATATTTCTTTAACGCATCTGCCATTTCCTGATTCCCCATTATAATTTCTCCTGTCTCAGCCTCTAAGGGACCCACGTTTACTTTTGCTACTCTCTTCCTTTTTACATAATTGTAGAAGCTCTTACAATCCGTTTTTATATTTCTTACTAATTTACTTTCATATTCTATTTTCTCTCTTTTTATCAATTTTTTGGTCGTCCTTTGTTGGTTTCTAAAGCTCTCCCAATCCTACTCTTCTTGGCAACATTTTTGAAGTCTTACAGAAAACATCCACAATGAAGGGAGAGGAAAGCTATGGGGGGAGAACAAGCTTTCACCAGGCCTCTGATTCCCCATCAGGAGAAGGCAATGGACTTTTTAAAAATTTGTTCATGGGATGTGGGCGTCGCTGGCAAGGCCGGCATTTATTGCCCATCCCTAATTGCCCTTGAGAAGGTGGTGGTGAGCCGCCTTCTTGAACCGCTGCAGTCCGTGTGGTGACGGTTCTCCCACAGTGCTGTTAGGAAGGGGGTTCCAGAATTTTGACCCAGCGACGATGAAGGAACGGCGATATATTTCCAAGTCGGGATGGTGTGTGACTTGGAGGGGAACGTGCAGGTGGTGTTGTTCCCATGTGCCTGCTGCCCTTGTCCTTCTAGGTGGTGGATTTTGCGGGTTTGGGAGGTGCTGTCAAAGAAGCCTTGGCGAGTTGCTGCAGTGCATCCTGTAGATGGTACACACTGCAGCCACGGTGCGCCGGTGGTGAAGGGAGTGAATGTTTAGGGTGGTGGATGGGATGCCAATCAAGTAGGCTGCTTTGTCCTGGATGGTGTCGAGCTTCTTGAGTGTTGTTGGAGCTGCACTCATCCAAGCAAGTGGAGAGTATTCCATCACACTCCTGACTTGCGCCTTGTAGATGGTGGAAAGGTTTTGGGGAATCAGGAGGTGAGTCACTCGCCACAGAATACCCACCCCCTGACCTGCTCTTGTAGCCACAGTATTTACGTGGCTGGTCCAGTTAAGTTTCTGGTCAATGGTGACCCCCAGGATGTTGATGGTGGGGGATTCGGCGATGGTAATGTCGTTGAATGTCATAGGGAGATGGTTGGACTCTCTCTTGTTGGAGATGGTCATTGCCTGGCACTTAACTGGCAAGTAACATTCGCGCCAGACATCAGCCCAAGCCTGGATGTTGTCCAGGTCTTGCTGCTTGCGGGCACGGACTGCTTCATTATCTGAGGGGTTGCGAATGGAACTGAACACTGTGCAATCATCAGCGAACATCCCCATTTCTGACCTTATGATGGAGGGAAGGTCATTGATGAAGCAGCTGAAGATGGTTGGGTCGAGGACACTGCCCTGAGGAACTCCTGCAGCAATGCTCTGGGGCTGAGATGATTGGCCTCCAACAACCACTACCATCTTCCTTTGTGCTCGGTATGACTCCAGCCAATTGGGAGACCAATATCTGAAGGAGCGGAGGGAGAATTGACAGGGTCTGTGTCAGCTGAAGGTTTGAAGCTCAACATTTGATATATCATTTCCCATGATCCAAAAGCAACATCACTACCGGATTCAGACTGAGGCCTCTCCTGTACACATTACATTCCAGCTCCCACATCCAATCCCTCTTCCTGATCTCCATCCCTCAGTGGGCTCAAATCTCAAACAACAATGTTACTAGAATCTGTTATCAGGGACAGAGTGACTGAGCATTTCATTAAATATAATCTGATCAGAGAGAGTCAGTGTGGATTTGTAACGGGTAAGTCATGTCTAACGAACCTGGTGGAATTTTTTGCGTCAGTAACTAACGTGGGATAAGGGAGTGTCTGTGGATATTATTTCTATGGACTTTTCCAGAAGGTATTCGATAAGGTGCCACATAAGAGACTTAACAAAAATGAGAGCGGATGGAATTGGAGGCTTGGATGGGGAATTGGTCAGGAGGTTGGAGACAGAGAGTGGGGATAATGGGAATGGACTCAGATTGGCAGGATGTGACTAGTGGTGTCCCCCAGGGATCTGTACTGGGGCCTCAGCTTTTCACTCTATTTATAAATGATTTAGATGAAGGAATAGAGAGCTGTATATCTAAGTTTACTGATGACACTAAGTTAGGTGGCAGAGTAATTAGTGTAGGTGGGATCAGGAAGTAACAAAGGGACATTGAGAGATGAGTTGATCGATCGATAAAGTGAGTGGGTAAAACCGAGGCAGATGGAGTTCAAAGTGAGGAAGTGTGAGGTCATCGACTTTAGACCTAAGAAAGATAAATCAGAGTATTTTCTACACGGTGAGAAACTAGGAACTGGAGAGGAACAGAGAGATTTGGGAGTCCAAGTCCAGAAATCATTAAAAGCCAGTGGAGAGGTACAAAAAGGATTGGGAAAGGCTAATGGAACGTTGGCCTTTATCTCGGGGGCTGGAATACAAAGGGGAGGAAGTTATGTTCCAGCTGTGCAGAGCTCTGGTCAGCCCACATCTGGAGACTGTGTTCAGTTCTGGGCACCGCACCTCAGGAAGGATAGATTGGCCTTGGAGGGGGTGCAGCCCAGATTCACCAGAATGATCCCAGGGTTTAAAGGGTTAAATTACGAGGACAGGTTGTACAGACTCGGCTTGTATTCCCTTGAATATAGAAGATTAAGGGGTGATCTAATTGAGGTGTTTAAAATGATTAAAGGATTTGATAGGGTAGATAGAGAGAAACTATTTCCTCTGATGGGGGAGTCCAGAACAAGGGGGCATAACCTTAAAATTAGAGCTCGGCCGTTCAGGGTGATGTCAGGAAGCATTTCTTCACACAAAGGGGAGTGGAAATCTGGAACTCTCTCCCCCAAAAAGCTGTTGAGACTGGGGGTCAATTGAAAATTACAAAACTGAGATTGATCGATTTTTGCTGGACACGGGTATTAAGGGTTACGGAACCAAGGCGGGAGATGGAGTTAAGATACAGATCAGTCATGATCTAGTTGAATGATGGAACAGGCTCGAGGGGCTGAATGGCCTCCTCGTGATCCTATGTCCAATAATGATGGAGATGGAGGAAGAGAAATATAGGAATTGCTGGACGGAAAAAGACCAGGGTCCTCTCGTTCTCCTCCCGTTATCCTGGTGGTCACATGATACAATGATAATAGAGTTCACCAATCATAGCAATCATAGAATCACAGAAAGTGAGGGCACAGAAGGAAGCCATTTGGCCCATTGAGTCTGTGCCGGCCGAAAAAGAGCCATCCAGCTTAATTCCACTTTCCAGCACTTGGTACGTAGCCCTGTAGGTTACGGCTCTTCAGGTGCACATCCAGGTACTTTTTAAATGAGTTGAGGGTTTCTGCCTCTCCCACCCTTTCAGGCAGTGAGTTCCAGACCCCCACCACCCTCTGGGTGAAAACATTTCTCCTCAGCTCCCCTCTAATCCTTCTACTAATTACTTTAAATCGATGCCCCCTGGTTGCTGACGCCCCTGTTAAGGGAAATAGGTCCTTCCTATCCACCCTATCGAGGCCCCTCATAATTTTATACGCCTCAGTTAAATCTCCCCTCAGCCTCCTTTGTTCCAAAGAGAACAACCCCAGCCTATCCAATCTTTCCTCATAGCTAAAATTCTCCAGCCCTGGCAACATCCTCGTAAATCTCCTCTGTACCCTCTCTAGTGCAATTACATCTTTCCTGTAATGTGGTGACCAGAACTGTACACAGTACTCAAGCTGTGGTCTAACCAGTGTTTTATACAGTTCCAGCATAACCTCCCTGCTCTTATATTCTATGCCTCAGCTAATAAAGGAAAGTATCCCGTATGCCTTTTTAACCACCTTATCTACCTGTCCTGCTACCTTCAGGGATCTGTGGACATGCACTCCAAGGTCCCTCTGTTCCTCTACACCTCTCAGTATCCTCCCATTTATTGTGTATTCCCTTGCCTTGTTTGCCCTCCCCAAAGGCATTACCTCACACATCTCTGGATTGAATTCCATTTGCCACTTTTCTGCCCACCTGACCAGCCCATTGATATCTTCCTGCAGTAATCATCTCAATCATAGAATAGAATATTTATTTCCTCCTCACTATCAACCACACTGCCAATTTTTGTGTCATCTGCAAACTTCTTGATCAAGCCCCCACATTCAAGTCCAAATCATTAATATATACCACAAAAAGCAAGGGACCCAGTACTGAGCCTTGTGGAACCCCACTGGAAACAGCCTTCCAGTCACATAAACACCTGTCGACTATTACCCTTTGCTTCCTGACACTGAGCCAATTTTGGATCCAACTTGCCACTTTCCCTTGGATCCCATGGGCTTTTACCTTTTTGATCAGTCTGCCATGTGGGACCTTGTCAAAAGCCTTGCTAAAATCCATGTAGACTACATCAAACGCACTACCCTCATCGACCCTCCTTGTTACCTCATCAAAAAATTCAATCAAGTTGGTCAGACACATCCTTTCCTTAACAAATCCATGCTGACTGTCCTTGATTAACCCGTACCTTTCTAAATGATGATTTATCCTGTCCCTCAGAATCGATTCCAATAATTTGCCCACCACCGAGGTTAGACTGACTGGCCTGTAATTATTCGGTTTATCTCTTTCTCCCTTTTTAAACAATGGGACAACGTTAGCAGTCCTCCAATCCCCTGGCACCACGCCTGTATCCAGGGAGGATTGGAAAATGATGGTCAGAGCCTCCGCTATTTCCTCCCTTGCTTCTCTTAACAGCCTGGAATTCATTTCATCCGAGCCTGGCACTTTCAAAGATGCTAATCCCCTAAATACTTCCTCTCTCACTATGTTTATCCCATCCAATATTTCACACTCCTCCTCCTTAACTATAATCTCTGCATCGTCCCTCTCCTTTGTGAAGACAGAAGCAAAGTATTCATGAAGAACGATTCCCACATCTTCCCCCTCCACACACAGGTTACCTTTTTGGTCTCTAATAGGCTCTACTCTTTCCTTAGTTATCCTCTTGCTCTTTATGTATTTAGAAAACATTTTTGGGTTTTCTTTAACTTTACTTGCCAGTACTTTTTCATGCCCTCTCTTTGTTTTCCTAATTTCCTTTTTAATTTCACCCCTGCACTTTCTAGACTCCTCCAGGCTTTCTGCACTATTGAGCTCTCGGTGTCTGACATAAACTTCCCTTTTTTGCCTTATTTTACCCTGTGTGCTCCTTGTCATCCAGGGGACTCTAGATTTGGGAGTCCCACCCTTTTTCTTTGTGGGAACATGTTTACTCTGAACCCCTTGAATCTCCCCCTTGAATGTCTCCCACTGCTCTGACACTGATTTACCTTCAAGTAGCTGTTTCCAGTCCACTTTCGCGAAATCACTTCTCAGCTTAGTAAAATTGCCCTTTCCCCAATTTCGACCTTTTACTCCTGTTCTATCTTTGTCCTTTTCCATAACTATGCTAAATCTAACTGAATTATGGGCCCCGATATTACCAGGGAGGTGGGTTGGCAGCAGGGGGGGGCGACTGGGTGCGTGGGTAACCCGCCCAGTAAAATCCATCCGTTCCCCACGCGATCGCGGGTAAATTGAAGCCACTTACCGTGGCTTCCGGGTTTCCCGTCGTCAACCTGCGCAGCGGGCGGCCTGCGCACCCACATCACAGGCTGTCAGCAGGAGGAGCCCTATTTAAAGGGGCAGTCCTCCAATGGCTGCTCCTGCAGCAAACAACCAAAATTATAGAATGGAGCAGCCCAGGGGAAAGGCTGCTCCCAGATTTACCGATACCTCACTCCAGATCCGACTGGATGGGGTGAGGAGGAGGGAGATCTTCTACCCGGCGGACGGGAGGAAGTGGCCTGTCTCTGCCACCAAGAAGGCCTGGCTCGAGGTGGCAGAGGAGGTCACCAGCAGCAGCAACGTCTCCCGCATATGGATCCAGTGCAGGAAGCGCTTCAATGACCTAACCAGGTCAGTCAAAGTGAGCACACTTACTCATTCTCCTACACTCCATCTTCCACATCACCGCCCCCACCCCACAACTCCTTCTGCACTGCCAACACTACTCTATCACATCACTCCTCACACCCACTCAAACCTCATCCTCAACTTACCTGCACTTCCTCACCTCCCCAGTACTCACCCCACCACTACCACTCAACCCAATCCTCATACAATCTCATGGCTCTGTCTCATACTCACCCTCTGATGCATCTCTTTCACGGTCAGCCGCACCCAAACCAATGCATTCAGCGGTTGGCCACGTCACCATCCCTCACTCACGCCTCTCTACTTTCTCCCCTTATAAAAGAGAGCCCAGAATGCATGGGAGAGGGCGAAGACCGGAGGGGGGCACAACATCTGGTCGTCCTCACAGACGCGGAGCAGGAGGCTCTGGAGCTGAGCCGCACCCTCGAGTGCCTGTCCGTCGGGGACATCGAGGCTGCCACCCGACAAACATCTGGTGACAGAACTTTAACATTCAGCACTCACAATAGCAAACGATATTAACATGCCTCGCCATCTTCAGCACCTCAACATCTGTCATCATGCTTAATATTACCTTTTGTTCTCTTACAGGGCCTTCAGCGACCGCCATGACAGTGGAGGGCGATTCCTCAGAGGACCTGCCGGCCTTCGGGGGCACCGTCACATCTGAGCGAGCCATCCACCAGCGCAGATACTCACACCTTGGTGGGTCCCCGTCCTCACTTAATTGGGGTCGCACACGGTGAGTCACCACACCCATGTGAGCACCAGCAGACACTGGTGGCAGGGGCAGCTGTGGAGAGTCCCTGTCGGTGGGAGCACTCCTCTCCAGGCTCTGCTCAGCAGGACACAGATGCTGAACCCTGGGGGCCAACCATGAAAAGGAGAATGATCGAGGGGCAGCAGCACATTTACGAGGTGCTGGAACAAGTGCCACGCGCACTCTCCACAATCACGCAGAGGATGGAGGAGTCCAACTCCTGCATGAGTGGAATGGTGGCACAGGTACAGGAAGGAACCTCTGAGATAGTGTCACAGGGACGTGAGGGAATCTCTGAGATAGTGTCACAGGGACGTGAGGGAATCTCTGAGATAGTGTCACAGGGACGTGAGGGAATCTCTGAGATACTGTCACAGGGACGTGAGGGAATCTCTGAGATAGTGTCACAGGGACGTGAGGGAATCTCTGAGATACTGTCACAGGGACGTGAGGGAATCTCTGAGATAGTGTCACAGGGACGTGAGGGAATCTCTGAGATACTGTCACAGGGATGTGAGGGAATCTCTGAGATACTGTCACAGGGACATGAGGGAATCTCTGAGATAGTGTCGCGGGTAAGTGCGGGAATGTCTGCGATGGAGGGAAGGCTAGCTTCCATGGAGCTTCAAGCACGGCTCACCAATGATTCCATTGAGGCCCTGACAACGGCCCTTCGGACTCAGGGTGAGCAACTTTCTGCCGCCTTAAACAGGCAGGCAGATACTCTGGCACTGGCCTGACAAGACTTCACACATGTCCTCCAAACTGTCGTCCAGCAGGGTGGTAGGAGTGATGTGGGCCTGGCCCAGGAGAGGGATGATGGCGAAAGGGGGCATGGAAGTGGGGAAGCCACTCAAAGCACCCCCACGTCTCACCCGTTGCCCCCCTCTCAACCTGTACCCACAATGCTGCCTCCTCTCCAGGTGGTCGAGTCTGCCCCTGCACAGGTGCAGGTGAGCAGTCTTTGGAGGGGCCCTCATGGGCACCGAAACCCAGAGGGCGAAGGCCCAAAGCATCTAATTGGTCAGGGCATGAACGAGAGCAACCTGCCACTACGTCTGCTGCAGCCACAGGGGATGCACCACGTGGGAGTAGTCGGAAGAGAAAGGTGAAGGTTTTGTCAGCACGAAGGGGATGCACAAGGGGGTTTGACGGTTTGTCATGTTTTGTATTTATATTTCATTTTTGTTAATGGCACATTAAATATTATTATTGTCACCACTACTGCCACGTCTTGGCCATTTTTGACTGGCTTGTGTAATAAGTCCCTTTCATGAGGTTCTCCATGAGCACCCACACTTGATGCCACCCATTGGGTGACCCTACAGTGGGTGTACGTGGAGTTCCATGACTATTTTGTGCAGGTCCCTGTGGTGCAGCACTGTGTTGTGGAGCTCCATGTGGCGGAGGTGGACGGCGTGCCTGGCGAGGCTGGTGATGGTGCCCGTCCTCGGATGAAGTGATGAATGCAGCCATGGTGCCCCCCATCCTGACGGTGTGAGTTTGAGGGGGTCCGCAAACTAGGTAAACGTGTTTGCACAGCAGAGTTTAGGATCTAAATTAATAATTTTGAGTGGAAAGACAAAGGTGTTGCAGCCAAAACTTAGTCTGAAGTGACAGAGTGCCCTGCTGCAATAAATGAGGTTTTCCCCCCACCTGTCAAATAATCCTTTGCATCTCCCACTGGCTGCTGAGTGAAACACGTCTGCTCCAACAGGGAGTGTTTCCCACAGCACGGGAAACACGCTGAGGATCCTTCAAAATTGCACCCCTGCCAAAATCTCCACTCAATGAGGTCTGTCAAGTACCTCAAGTATCTGACTATCTAAAGCAGCATCCCGCCGGCTTTAATTGCCGGTGGGAGTCCCACATGCGGGAGCTGCGCGCGCACCCGAACACGTCACTGGGGAACCCGGAAGTCAGCAGGTTGGAGCCAGGCTCTGAACCCGCTCCGGGATTCCGCCATTTTAGGAACCCCCCGCCCCCAATGCCGCCGCTCGGCCATCTGAAAATCGGCCCCATGATCACTCCCAGCAAAATGCTCTCCCACTGATCCTCCTTCCACTGCCCAGCTTCATTCCCTAAAACTAAATCCAGAACTGACCCCCCGCCCCCTCTTGTTGGGCTTGCTCCGGACTGGATAAAAAAGTTCTCCTGAATGTAATTTATGAATTCTGCACCCTCTGTACCTTTTACACTGATTCTATCCCAGTTAATATCAGGGGCGTTGAAATCCCCCACTATTACTGCCCCATTGTTTTTGCACTTTTCAGAAATTTGCCTCCATATTTGCTCTTCTCTCTCCCTCTGACTGTTTGGGGGTCTATCGTTCACTCCCAGCAGTGGGACTGCCCCTTTTTTGTTCCTTAGCTCAACCCATGTGACCTCATTTGATGATCCTTTGAACATATCATCCCTCCTCACGGCCGTAATTGTTTCTTTAACCAATATTGCCCACCCCCTCCTTTTTTATCCCCCTCTCTATCTCGTCTAAAAACCCTGTATCCAGGAACGTTGAGCTGCCATTCCTGCCCCCCAATCAATCTCTATCAATGTGTCGACAACAGACCCACTCATGAGGTGAGGAAAACCCCCAGTGGTGGAGAGATTTGGGAACCAGAGGTCCAAAGTCACCTGTTCCTCCCCAGCCTCTTACTCGAACGTCATGTCTCAAATTACTCATTTACTGTATCCCAAAATATTCAGTTCTGAAAGAAATCGATCTGATGTGTATTTGAATGAATGAACATTCTCTGCTCTGAGAACTTACTCCATTTACATAATCACAAGGAAATAAGGTGGAGAAGGGAGGTGATGTTGATGAAGATACGACGTTGTCTTGCTCATTGGAGGAACCATGCAACACATGAGCAGGAGCACTGAAGCTCCAGTGACTCACCTTTCCCACAGAAAATGTGGATTTACAAAAAACACCAACAAGTGGACTCTGGACCTGGAGCGCTGAGCGTCCACTCACAGGGCAGACAGGTGGCGTGTCGGAGTCTCCGGCCATACATGGCTCCTTTCAGGCCAGCTGTAGTCCATGGGTGACAACAGGTCTGACCATGAGGGAGAGTTTCAAATCACTGCAGGCCTCCATGGGCCGTGTGGCCACTCCAAGCAGGCCTGCACAGGATGCTCCCAAGGAAGAGGGCCCTCGACCAGGAGCAGGCTGCTGCCTGGCATCCCACACTGCTGCCATGGAGGCCCTGGGCAACTAAATCAAGAGGGCTGTCTCCAAAGGTGGTTCCTAAGTTGCTGACAGGTTGGAGAGAGCTCTTGGCTCTGGCTTTCCCGATCTTTCAAGGACTATTGTAACTGCGTTCCCTGAGTTCAGAGGCAGTGCCAGGAGCCAGTGGACATGTGGTGAGTTCCACAGTGAGCCAGTGATATGTGGTCTCAGGTTGGCAGGGTAAGTAAGGCCACTGTCCAGTCACTGCAGATACATTCAGAGGGCACCCTATGACAGCAGGGCTAAGCTGCCCCTTGTGCTTTCTCAATCAGCTGATAGTGTAACCAGCCCACTGGCCGACTCTAGACACGAGAGCAGGAGGGACAGACAAGATCTCCCAGAGGCAGCAGAGGGGGAGCACTGGAATGGGAAAGCAGTGACAGAGTTCAGGGTGGACATGTAACTTTTATCCAGGTGGGATGGTGATGGTCAGTTTGAGTTACTGGCTGCTCTGGTAAGTCACTGACTCATATTGTACTGGTCAAGGGGGGGTCAGGGTAATGGTTTAAGAGTCACGCCCTGATCTAGTTGTTCCCGGTGTCCCTGGTACTCTCTGTTCCAGGGTCTGGTCCTGGACAGAGTGAACACACAGCTGCAGTTTGGAGAGCGAGAGCTTTTATTATCCACAGGTATAAATTGAAGCCAGTAAGTAGAGTGGTGCAGAGTGCAATCCCAAACATTTCCATTGCCCACCCTAGTCCCACACAGCAGGCCAGTAACAGCCTGGCTGGGTTCAGAGACCTGAAGCTGCTCCTTCCCTTTAACAAACCGCAGTCCCAGGGAGACACAGGGCCCACTTCAGACACCAATCAATACGGGCGGGAAGAACAGAAACTTCAACTGAGCAGAGAATCAAAACATTTCACCCTTGCCGAGGGGAAGAGGTTGGAGACGGAGTCACTGATCTGGGACTAATCAGCGGCCCGCTGACCTCTCCCTGAATCAGTTTAATGAACATTTCCCATCGACAGGAACACAGGCAACGACTGCAATTAAAAACATCTCATTTAACATTCAATGGCAAAACACACAACTGGAGATTTCGATCAAATCACCAAGAAAAAAAGCCAAAAATCATCTCAATGATGGAAACATTACAGAATACAGTAAAAAAACAGCGAGAGCAGCCAGTGACAATCAATCAAAACTAATTGCGATTAACAATCCCCGATCGTTTCTCAATCAATCCTCCCAGCGACACCGAACATCCAGATTCTGGATCCAATCAACTTCACTCAGGATCAGCCTGGGGAATGGAACAGAGACAGATTCACAGGGAGGCTCACACCCAGTACAGGAGGTGGGACTGAGAGAGATCGATATAGAAACTCCGTTCCCCAGACCCCCGACTCCATCCCTCTCCCTGGCCACTGTCTGAGGCTGAACCAGACCGTTCACAACCTTGGGGTCCTATTTGACCCTGAGATGAGCTTCTGACCCCATATCTGCTCCATCACCAAGACCACCTACTTCCCCCTCCGTAACATCGCCCGTCTCCACCCCTCCCTCAGCTCATCTGCTGCTGAAACCCTCATCCGTGCCTCTGTTACCTCCAGACTGGACTATTCCAATGTTCTCCAGGACGGCCTCCCATCTTCCACCCTCCATAAACTTGAACTCATCCAAAACTCTGCTCCCGTATCCTAACTCTCACCAAGTCCCGTTCTCCCAGCACCCCCTGTGCTCACTGACCTACATTGGCTCCCGGTCCGGGAACGCCTCGATTTTAAAATTCTCATCCTTGTTTTCAAATCCCTCCATGGCCCTCGCCCTCTCCCTATCTCTGTAACCTCCTCCAGCCCTACAACCCTCCGAGATCTCTGCGTTCCTCCAATTCTGGCCTCTTGTCCACCCCCACTCCCTTCACCCCACCATTGGTGGCCGTTCCAGGTGCCACGGGACAGGCCCCCTACAGACACAAGTAAAGATTGCAGCAATGTGAGTGAACACGGCCAGCCCAGCCCAGGACACAATCCTTCCCATCAAACCTCTCCAGGAGCACCAGATCTCAGAGAAGACCGAGTGTTCCAGCATAGTGTCACAAGGTACACTGCACAATGTGTCAGTCTAAGGCCCAGGGTCCTAGGTGAGGTATAATCCCCATCCTCAAATCCTCAGCACAACCAGCTCCCCCTCTCAAGGTGACAGATTCCATCCTCCAGTATATTAAACAGCTGCAGGGTCTCACTGAGCAGCTGACGGGACCCAGAAGTTTGTTGCTCACCAGTCCTGGTTTCGAAACCTCCAGTTCTCCCTGTTTAAATTAATTCATTCCACTGCTGCCAGGAATATTAACCTCCACAACCCAGCCAGACGTCTGGAATTCCCTCCTCACTCCCCCAACATATTCACTTAAAGCCTCGGCCTGACGATGGCCCAGAACGATTGGACCTTCAGTTTGTTAGCTGAAGGGAAGTGGATGCTGCAGCAGCTCAGGCACCTTTAATAGAACAAGAGGTCACCAGGTGATTCCTGGGGTCAGAGAGAAGCTTTACTCTCTCCCTGACCTCACCTGGGCCTGATTCACACTGATGATGGGTTCAAAAAAACTCTTCCTTCCCACAAAAAAAGCTCGTATTGCCAGATCTGCGATGTATTAAACCCCAGTTGATCAATGGTGGACCGTGACTGTCAAAGGAATTCCACTTCACCCCTGGGGGTTGTGTCTTTTACAGACTGTGTTCTGGAATCAGGGTTTCACTCAGTGAGAAATCTCGACAAACATTAAGTGAAAAAGCAGCGTTCCAGTGAGGAGACTCAGTCCAGTCAGATATAAGCAGCTCCCTCCCGACCCCCTGAGCCCACAGTTACTGCTCTTCACAACCTGGTTTGCTGCTCGTTCAGCTGCTGTTAAACTCAAGTGATTGGCTTCGTACCTCAGGCTCGGGCTGATGAGTTTGAGGACGATTCTCCTCTTTCAGCAGCTGTGAAAAGAAAAGATTTCTGTCAAACAGACATTGTAGAACACAGAGAATGTTCTGTACAGAGAGAGAGAGCGAGAGAGAGAGGGGGGAGGGAGAGAGAGAGAGATAAAGAGAGATAAAGAGAGAGAGACAGTGTGAGAGACAAAGAAAGACAGAGAGAGGGAGGGGGAGAGAGAGAGAGAGAGACAGAGAGAGAAGGAGAGAGAGAAAGAGAGAGGCAGAGAGAGAGAGAGAGACTCACACAGACAGAGAGAGGAAGAGAAAGAGAGGCACAGAGAGAGACAGAGAGAGGTGCACGCAGAGAGAGAGAGAGAGGCAGACGCAGAGAGAGAGAGAGGCGCACGGAGAGAGAGAGAGAGAGGCAGACGCAGAGAGAGAGAGAGGCGCACGCAGAGAGAAAGAGAGGCGCACACAGAGAGAGAGAGAGGCGCATGCAGAGAGAGAGAGAGAGAGGCGCACGCAGAGAGAGAGAGCGAGGCGCACGCAGAGAGAGAGAGCGAGGCGCACGCAGAGAGAGAGAGAGGCGCACGCAGAGAGAGGCGCACGCAGAGAGAGAGAGCGAGGCGCACGCAGAGAGAGAGAGAGAGGCGCACGCAGAGAGAGAGAGAGGCGCACGCAGACAGAGAGAGCGAGGCGGACGCAGAGAGAGAGAGAGAGGCGCACGCAGAGAGAGAGAGAGGCGCACGCAGAGAGAGAGGCGCACGCAGACAGAGAGAGAGAGGCGCACGCAGAGAGATAGAGAGAGGCGCACGCAGAGAGAGAGAGAGGCGCACGCAGAGAGAGAGAGAGAGGCGCACAGAGAGAGAGGCGCACGCAGAGAGAAAGAGATGCGCACGCAGAGAGGGAGGCGCACGCAGAGAGAGAGAGAGAGAGGCGCACGCAGAGAGAGAGAGAGAGAGGCGCACAGAGAGAGAGGCGCACACAGAGAGAAAGAGATGCGCACGCAGAGAGAGAGGCGCACGCAGAGAGAGAGGCGCACGCAGAGAGAAAGAGAGGCGCACGCAGAGAGAGACAGGCGCACGCAGAGAGAGAGACAGGCGCACGCAGAGAGAGAGACAGGCGCACGCAGAAAGAGAGAGGCGCACGCAGAGAGAGAGACAGGCGCACGCAGAAAGAGAGAGGCGCACGCAGAGAGAGAGAGGCGCACGCAGAGAGAGAGGCGCACGCAGAGAGAGAGGCACACGCAGAGAGAGAGGCGCACGCAGAGAGAGAGGCGCACGCAGAGAGAGAGGCACACGCAGAGAGAGACAGAGAGGCAGACGCAGAGAGAGAGAGAGGCGCACGGAGAGAGAGAGAGAGAGGCAGACGCAGAGAGAGAGAGAGGCGCACGCAGAGAGAAAGAGAGGCGCACGCAGAGAGAGAGAGAGGCGCACGCAGAGAGAGAGAGAGGCGCACGCAGAGAGAGAGAGGCGCACGCAGAGAGAGAGAGGCGCACGCAGAGAGAAAGAGAGGCGCATGCAGAGAGAGAGAGAGAGGCGCACGCAGAGAGAGAGAGGCGCACGCAGAGAGAAAGAGAGGCGCACACAGAGAGAGAGAGAGGCGCACGCAGAGAGAAAGAGAGGCGCACAGAGAGAGAGAGAGGCGCACACAGAGAGAGAGAGGCGCACGCAGAGAGAAAGAGAGAGGCGAACGCAGAGAGAAAGAGAGGCGCACGCAGAGAGAAAGAGAGGCGCACGCAGAGAGAAAGAGAGGCGCACGCAGAAAGAAAGAGAGGCGCACACAGAGAGACAGAGAGGCGCACGCAGAGAGAAAGAGAGGCGCACGCAGAGAGAAAGAGAGAGGCGCACGCAGAGAGAAAGAGAGGCGCACGCAGAGAGAATGAGAGAGGCGCACGCAGAGAGAAAGAGAGGCGCACGCAGAGAGAAAGAGAGGCGCACGCAGAGAGAAAGAGAGGCGCACGCAGAGAGAAAGAGAGGCGCACGCAGAGAGAAAGAGAGGCGCACGCAGAGAGAAAGAGAGGCGCACGCAGAGAGAAAGAGAGGCGCATGCAGAAAGAGAGGCGCACGCAGAGAGAAAGAGAGGCGCACGCAGAGAGAAAGAGAGAGGCGCACGCAGAGAGAAAGAGAGGCGCACGCAGAGAGAAAGAGAGGCGCACGCAGAGAGGCAGAGAGGCGCACGCAGAGAGAAAGAGAGGCGCACGCAGAGAGAAAGAGAGGCGCACGCAGACAGAAAGAGAGGCGCACGCAGAGAGAAAGAGAGGCGCACGCAGAGAGAAAGAGAGGCGCACGCAGAGAGAGAGAGAGGCGCACGCAGAGAGAGAGAGAGGCGCACGCAGAGAGAAAGAGAGGCGCACACAGAGAGAGAGAGAGGCGCACGCAGAGAAAGAGAGGCGCACGCAGAGAGAAAGAGAGGCGCACGCAGAGAGAGAGAGAGGCGCACACAGAGAGAGAGGGGCACACAGAGACAAAGAGAGGCGCACACAGAGACAAAGAGAGGCGCGCGCAGAGAGAGAGAGAGGCGCGCGCAGAGAGAGAGAGAGGCGCGGGCAGAGAGAGAGAGAGGCGCACGCAGAGAAAGAGAGGCGCACACAGAGGGAAAGAGAGGCGCACACAGAGAGAAAGAGAGGCGCACACAGAGAGAGAGAGAGGCGCACGCAGAGAGAGAGAGGCGCACACAGAGAGAAAGAGAGGCGCACACAGAGAGAGAGAGAGGCGCACGCAGAGAGAGAGAGGCGCACGCAGAGAAAGAGAGGCGCACACAGAGGGAAAGAGAGGCGCACACAGAGAGAAAGAGAGGCGCACACAGAGAGAGAGAGAGGCACACGCAGAGAGAGAGAGGCGCACACAGAGAGAGAGGCGCACACAGAGAGAGAGAGGCACACGCAGAGAGAAAGAGAGGCGCACAGAGAGAGAGAGAGAGGCGCACACAGAGAGAGAGAGGCGCACGCAGAGAAAGAGAGGCGCACACAGAGAGAGAGGGGCACACAGAGACAAAGAGAGGCGCACACAGAGACAAAGAGAGGCGCACGCAGAGAGAAAGAGAGGCGCACGCAGAGAGAGAGAGAGGCGCGCGCAGAGAGAAAGAGAGGCACACGCAGAGAGAGAGAGAGGCGCACACAGAGAGAAAGAGAGGCGCACACAGAGAGAGAGAGGCGCACACAGAGACAAAGAGAGGCGCACACAGAGAGAAAGAGAGGCGCGCGCAGAGAGAAAGAGAGGCGCACGCAGAGAGAAAGAGAGGCGCACGCAGAGAGAAAGAGAGGCGCACGCAGAGAGAAAGAGAGGCGCACACAGAGAGAAAGAGAGGCGCACACACAGAGAGAGAGAGGCGCACGCAGAGAGAAAGAGAGGCGCACGCAGAGAGAAAGAGAGGCACACGCAGAGAGAGAGAGGCGCACACAGAGAGAGAGAGGCGCACACAGAGAGAAAGAGAGGCGCACACAGAGAGAAAGAGAGGCGCACGCAGAGAGAAAGAGAGGCACACGCAGAGAGAGAGAGGCGCACACAGAGAGAAAGAGAGGCGCACACAGAGAGAGAGAGAGGCGGACAGAGAGAGAGAGAGAGGCGGACACAGAGAGAGAGAGAGAGGCGGACACAGAGAGAGAGAGAGAGGCGCACACAGAGAGAGAGAGGCGCACACAGAGAGAGAGAGAGGCGCACACAGAGGGAAAGAGAGGCGCACATAGAGAGAGAGAGAGGCGCACACAGAGAGAGAGAGAGGCGCACACAGAGAGAAAGAGAGGCGGACAGAGAGAGAGAGAGAGGCGGACACAGAGAGAGAGAGAGAGGCGCACACAGAGAGAGAGAGGCGCACACAGAGAGAGAGAGAGGCGCACGCAGAGAGAGAGAGAGAGGCGCACACAGAGGGAAAGAGAGGCGCACATAGAGAGAGAGAGAGGCGCACAGAGAGAGAGAGAGAGGCGCACGCAGAGAGAGAGAGGCGCACACAGAGAGAAAGAGAGGCACACACAGAGAGAAAGAGAGGCGGACAGAGAGAGAGAGAGAGGCGGACACAGAGAGAGAGAGAGAGGCGCACAGAGAGAGAGAGAGGCGCACACAGAGAGAGAGAGAGGCGCACACAGAGAGAGAGAGGCGCACACAGAGAGAAAGAGAGGCGCACACAGAGAGAGAGAGAGGCGCACACAGAGGGAAAGAGAGGCGCACACAGAGAGAGAGAGAGGCGCACACAGAGAGAGAGAGGCGCACACAGAGAAAGTGAGGCGCACGCAGAGAGAGAGAGGCGCACACAGAGAGAGAGAGGCGCACACAGAGAGAGAGAGGCGCACACAGAGAGAGAGAGGCGCACACAGAGGGAAAGAGAGGGGCACAAAGAGAGAGAGAGGCGCACACAGAGGGAAAGAGAGGCGCACACAGAGAGAGAGAGAGGCGCACACAGAGAGAGAGAGGCGCACACAGAGAGAGAGAGGCGCACGCAGAGAGAGAGAGGCGCACACAGAGAGAAAGAGAGGCGCACACAGAGAGAGAGAGGCGCACACAGAGAGAGAGAGGCGCACGCAGAGAGAGAGAGGCGCACACAGAGAGAGAGAGAGGCGCACACAGAGAGAAAGAGAGGCGCACACAGAGAGAAAGAGAGGCGCACGCAGAAAGAAAGAGAGGCGCACGCAGAGAGACAGAGAGGCGCACGCAGAAAGAGAGAGGCGCACGCAGAGAGAGAGACAGGCGCACGCAGAAAGAGAGAGGCGCACGCAGAGAGAGAGAGGCGCACGCAGAGAGAGAGGCGCACGCAGAGAGAGAGGCACACGCAGAGAGAGACAGAGAGGCAGACGCAGAGAGAGAGAGAGGCGCACGGAGAGAGAGAGAGAGAGGCAGACGCAGAGAGAGAGAGAGGCGCACGCAGAGAGAAAGAGAGGCGCACGCAGAGAGAGAGAGAGGCGCACGCAGAGAGAGAGAGAGGCGCACGCAGAGAGAGAGAGGCGCACGCAGAGAGAGAGAGGCGCACGCAGAGAGAAAGAGAGGCGCATGCAGAGAGAGAGAGAGAGGCGCACGCAGAGAGAGAGAGGCGCACGCAGAGAGAAAGAGAGGCGCACACAGAGAGAGAGAGAGGCGCACGCAGAGAGAAAGAGAGGCGCACAGAGAGAGAGAGAGGCGCACACAGAGAGAGAGAGGCGCACGCAGAGAGAAAGAGAGAGGCGAACGCAGAGAGAAAGAGAGGCGCACGCAGAGAGAAAGAGAGGCGCACACAGAGAGAGAGAGAGGCGCACGCAGAGAGAAAGAGAGGCGCACGCAGAGAGAAAGAGAGAGGCGCACGCAGAGAGAAAGAGAGGCGCACGCAGAGAGAAAGAGAGGCGCACGCAGAAAGAAAGAGAGGCGCACACAGAGAGACAGAGAGGCGCACGCAGAGAGAAAGAGAGGCGCACGCAGAGAGAAAGAGAGAGGCGCACGCAGAGAGAAAGAGAGGCGCACGCAGAGAGAATGAGAGAGGCGCACGCAGAGAGAAAGAGAGGCGCACGCAGAGAGAAAGAGAGGCGCACGCAGAGAGAAAGAGAGGCGCACGCAGAGAGAAAGAGAGGCGCACGCAGAGAGAAAGAGAGGCGCACGCAGAGAGAAAGAGAGGCGCATGCAGAAAGAGAGGCGCACGCAGAGAGAAAGAGAGGCGCACGCAGAGAGAAAGAGAGGCGCACGCAGAGAGAAAGAGAGGCGCACACAGAGAGAGAGAGAGGCGCACGCAGAGAAAGAGAGAGGCGCACGCAGAGAGAAAGAGAGGCGCACGCAGAGAGAAAGAGAGGCGCACGCAGAGAGACAGAGAGGCGCACGCAGAGAGAAAGAGAGGCGCACGCAGAGAGAAAGAGAGGCGCACGCAGACAGAAAGAGAGGCGCACGCAGAGAGAAAGAGAGGCGCACGCAGAGAGAAAGAGAGGCGCACGCAGAGAGAGAGAGAGGCGCACGCAGAGAGAGAGAGAGGCGCACGCAGAGAGAGAGAGAGGCGCACGCAGAGAAAGAGAGGCGCACGCAGAGAGAAAGAGAGAGAGGCGCACGCAGAGAGAAAGAGAGGCGCACGCAGAGAGAGAGAGAGGCGCACACAGAGAGAGAGGGGCACACAGAGACAAAGAGAGGCGCGCGCAGAGAGAGAGAGAGAGAGGCGCACGCAGAGACAAAGAGAGGCGCGCGCAGAGAGAGAGAGAGGCGCGCGCAGAGAGAGAGAGAGGCGCGGGCAGAGAGAGAGAGAGGCGCACGCAGAGAAAGAGAGGCGCACACAGAGAGAGAGAGAGGCGCACACAGAGGGAAAGAGAGGCGCACACAGAGAGAGAGAGGCGCACACAGAGAGAAAGAGAGGCGCACACAGAGAGAGAGAGGCGCACACAGAGACAAAGAGAGGCGCACACAGAGAGAGAGAGAGGCGCACGCAGAGAGAGAGAGAGGCGCGGGCAGAGAGAGAGAGAGGCGCACGCAGAGAGAGAGAGGCGCACGCAGAGAAAGAGAGGCGCACACAGAGAGAAAGAGAGGCGCACACAGAGAGAGAGAGAGGCGCACACAGAGGGAAAGAGAGGCGCACACAGAGAGAAAGAGAGGCGCACACAGAGAGAGAGAGAGGCGCACGCAGAGAGAGAGAGGCGCACACAGAGAGAAAGAGAGGCGCACACAGAGAGAGAGAGAGGCGCACACAGAGAGAGAGAGGCGCACACAGAGAGAAAGAGAGGCGCACACAGAGAGAGAGAGAGGCGCACGCAGAGAGAGAGAGGCGCACGCAGAGAAAGAGAGGCGCACACAGAGGGAAAGAGAGGCGCACACAGAGAGAGAGAGAGGCACACGCAGAGAGAGAGAGGCGCACACAGAGAGAGAGGCGCACGCAGAGAGAGAGAGAGGCGCACACAGAGAGAGAGAGAGGCACACGCAGAGAGAGAGAGGCGCACACAGAGAGAGAGGCGCACACAGAGAGAGAGAGGCACACGCAGAGAGAAAGAGAGGCGCACAGAGAGAGAGAGAGAGGCGCACACAGAGAGAGAGAGGCGCACGCAGAGAAAGAGAGGCGCACACAGAGAGAGAGGGGCACACAGAGAGAGAGAGAGGCGCACACAGAGACAAAGAGAGGCGCACACAGAGACAAAGAGAGGCGCACGCAGAGAGAAAGAGAGGCGCACGCAGAGAGAGAGAGAGGCGCGCGCAGAGAGAAAGAGAGGCGCACACAGAGAGAAAGAGAGGCGCACACAGAGAGAGAGAGGCGCACACAGAGAGAAAGAGAGGCGCACACAGAGAGAGAGAGGCGCACACAGAGACAAAGAGAGGCGCACACAGAGAGAAAGAGAGGCGCGCGCAGAGAGAAAGAGAGGCGCACGCAGAGAGAAAGAGAGGCGCACGCAGAGAGAAAGAGAGGCGCACGCAGAGAGAAAGAGAGGCGCACACAGAGAGAAAGAGAGGCGCACACACAGAGAGAGAGAGGCGCACGCAGAGAGAAAGAGAGGCGCACGCAGAGAGAAAGAGAGGCACACGCAGAGAGAGAGAGGCGCACACAGAGAGAGAGAGGCGCACACAGAGAGAAAGAGAGGCGCACACAGAGAGAAAGAGAGGCGCACGCAGAGAGAAAGAGAGGCACACGCAGAGAGAGAGAGGCGCACACAGAGAGAAAGAGAGGCGCACACAGAGAGAGAGAGAGGCGGACAGAGAGAGAGAGAGAGGCGGACACAGAGAGAGAGAGAGAGGCGGACACAGAGAGAGAGAGAGAGGCGCACACAGAGAGAGAGAGGCGCACACAGAGAGAGAGAGAGGCGCACACAGAGGGAAAGAGAGGCGCACATAGAGAGAGAGAGAGGCGCACACAGAGAGAGAGAGAGGCGCACACAGAGAGAAAGAGAGGCGGACAGAGAGAGAGAGAGAGGCGGACACAGAGAGAGAGAGAGAGGCGCACACAGAGAGAGAGAGGCGCACACAGAGAGAGAGAGAGGCGCACGCAGAGAGAGAGAGAGAGGCGCACACAGAGGGAAAGAGAGGCGCACATAGAGAGAGAGAGAGGCGCACAGAGAGAGAGAGAGAGGCGCACGCAGAGAGAGAGAGGCGCACACAGAGAGAAAGAGAGGCACACACAGAGAGAAAGAGAGGCGGACAGAGAGAGAGAGAGAGGCGGACACAGAGAGAGAGAGAGAGGCGCACAGAGAGAGAGGCGCACACAGAGAGAGAGAGAGGCGCACACAGAGAGAGAGAGGCGCACACAGAGAGAAAGAGAGGCGCACACAGAGAGAGAGAGAGGCGCACACAGAGGGAAAGAGAGGCGCACACAGAGAGAGAGAGAGGCGCACACAGAGAGAGAGAGGCGCACGCAGAGAAAGTGAGGCGCACGCAGAGAGAGAGAGGCGCACACAGAGAGAGAGAGGCGCACACAGAGAGAGAGAGGCGCACACAGAGAGAGAGAGGCGCACACAGAGGGAAAGAGAGGGGCACAAAGAGAGAGAGAGGCGCACACAGAGGGAAAGAGAGGCGCACACAGAGAGAGAGAGAGGCGCACACAGAGAGAGAGAGGCGCACACAGAGAGAGAGAGGCGCACGCAGAGAGAGAGAGGCGCACACAGAGAGAAAGAGAGGCGCACACAGAGAGAGAGAGGCGCACACAGAGAGAGAGAGGCGCACGCAGAGAGAGAGAGGCGCACACAGAGAGAGAGAGAGGCGCACACAGAGAGAAAGAGAGGCGCACACAGAGAGAGAGAGGCGCACGCAGAGAGAGAGAGGCGCACACAGAGAGAAAGAGAGGCGCACACAGAGAGAGAGAGGCGCACACAGAGAGAGAGAGAGGCGCACACAGAGAGAAAGAGAGGCGCACACAGAGAGAGAGAGGCGCACACAGAGAGAGAGAGGCGCACACAGAGGGAAAGAGAGGCGCACGCAGAGAGAGAGAGGCGCACGCAGAGAGAGAGAGGCGCACACAGAGGGAAAGAGAGGCGCACGCAGAGAGAGAGAGAGGCGCACACAGAGGGAAAGAGAGGCGCACACAGAGAGAGAGAGACGCACACAGAGGGAAAGAGAGGCGCACACAGAGAGAAAGAGAGGCGCGCGCAGAGAGAAAGAGAGGTGCACGCAGAGAGAGAGAGAGGCGCACGCAGAGAGAGAGAGGCGCACACAGAGAGAAAGAGAGGCGCACACAGAGAGAAAGAGAGGCGCACACAGAGAGAGAGAGAGGCGCACACAGAGAGAGAGAGAGGCGCACACAGAGAGATAGAGAGAGGCGCACGCAGAGAGAGAGAGAGAGAGGCGCACGCAGAGAGAGAGAGAGAGGCGCACAGAGAGAGAGGCGCACGCAGAGAGAAAGAGATGCGCACGCAGAGAGGGAGGTGCACGCAGAGAGAGAGAGAGAGAGGCGCACGCAGAGAGAGAGAGAGAGAGGCGCACAGAGAGAGAGGCGCACACAGAGAGAAAGAGATGCGCACGCAGAGAGAGGCGCACGCAGAGAGAGAGGCGCACGCAGAGAGAAAGAGAGGCGCACACAGAGAGAGAGAGAGGCGCACAGAGAGAGAGAGAGAGGCGCACGCAGAGGGAGAGAGAGGCGCACACAGAGAGAGAGGCGCACACAGAGAGAGAGAGGCGCACGCAGAGAGAGAGAGAGGCGCACGCAGAGAGAAAGATAGGCGCACACACAGAGAGAGAGGCGCACGCAGAGAGAGAGAGAGGCGCACGCAGAGAGAGAGAGAGGCGCACGCAGAGAGAGAGAGAGGCGCACGCAGAGAGAGAGAGAGGCGCACGCAGAGAGAGAGGGGCACGCAGAGAGAGAGAGAGGCGCACACAGAGAGAGAGAGAGGCGCACACAGAGAGAGAGGCGCACACAGAGAGAGAGAGAGGCGCACGCAGAGAGAGAGAGAGGCGCACGCAGAGAGAGAGAGAGGCGCACGCAGAGAGAGAGGGGCACGCAGAGAGAGAGAGAGGCGCACGCAGAGAGAGAGGGGCACAAAGAGAGAGAGAGGCACACACAGAGAGAAAGAGAGGCGCACACAGAGAGAAAGAGAGGCGCACACAGGGAGAAAGAGAGGCGCACACAGAGAGAAAGAGAGGCGCACACAGAGAGAGAGAGAGGCGCACAGAGAGAGAGAGAGGCGCACGCAGAGGGAGAGAGAGGCGCACACAGAGAGAGAGAGAGGCGCACACAGAGAGAGAGAGAGGCGCACACAGAGAGAGAGAGAGGCGCACACAGAGAGAAAGATAGGCGCACACACAGAGAGAGAGGCGCACACAGAGAGAGAGAGAGGCGCACGCAGAGAGAGAGAGAGGCGCACGCAGAGAGAGAGAGAGGCGCACGCAGAGAGAGAGGGGCACGCAGAGAGAGAGAGAGGCGCACGCAGAGAGAGAGGGGCACAAAGAGAGAGAGAGGCACACACAGAGAGAAAGAGAGGCACACACAGAGAGAAAGAGAGGCGGACACAGAGAGAGAGAGAGGCGGACACAGAGAGAGAGAGAGAGGCGCACACAGAGAGAAAGAGAGGCACACACAGAGAGAAAGAGAGGCGGACACAGAGAGAGAGAGGCGCACACAGAGAGAAAGGGAGGCGCACACAGAGAGAGAGAGAGGCGCACGCAGAGAGAAAGAGAGGCGCACGCAGAGAGAGAGAGAGGCACACAGAGAGAAAGAGAGGCGCACGCAGAGAGAAAGAGAGGCGGACACAGAGAGAGAGCGAGGCGGACACAGAGAGAGAGAGAGAGGCGCACACAGAGAGAAAGAGAGGCACACACAGAGAGAAAGAGAGGCGGACACAGAGAGAGAGAGGCGCACACAGAGAGAAAGGGAGGCGCACACAGAGAGAGAGAGAGGCGCACGCAGAGAGAAAGAGAGGCGCACGCAGAGAGAGAGAGTGGCACACAGAGAGAAAGAGAGGCGCACGCAGAGAGAGAGGGGCACAAAGAGAGCGAGAGGCACAAAGAGACACACACTCAGAGAGAGAGAGAGAGAGACACACAGAGAGAGACACACACTCAGAGAGAGAGAGAGAGGGACACACACACACACATAGATAAAGATGCACAGAGAGACACACACAGAGACGCACACAGACAGAGACACACACAGACAGACAGAGACACCCACAGACACACCCACCCTTGCACTATTTGCACACTTACGATTTGCTGGGCTGTAACCAGATTTTTTCTCTCCTCCTACAAGAGACAGAAACAGACGGAACTTCAGTTACAAACAGCTCCTCGATCAGCACAGCCCCTCGCCGACACAAACTTACTCCAGAAACAGGGGCAATGACCAGATTTCCCTGTGGGCACTCACAGGAGGCTCACTGAGAAACAGGCATCGGACAATATCCTCTCTTCACCCGGTCCCTTCACTCCCCAATCAGGCCCAGTCCCTTCACTCCCCGTACGGGGCCCCGGTCCCTTCACTCCCCGTACGGGGCCCCGGTCCCTTCACTCCCCGTACGGGGCCCCGGTCCCTTCACTCCCCGTACGGGGCCCCGGTCCCTTCACTCCCCGTACGGGGCCCCGGTCCCTTCACTCCCCGTACGGGGCCCCGGTCCCTTCACTCCCCGTACGGGGCCCCGGTCCCTTCACTCCCCGTACGGGGCCCCGGTCCCTTCACTCCCCGTACGGGGCCCCGGTCCCTTCACTCCCCGTACGGGGCCCCGGTCCCTTCACTCCCCGTACGGGGCCCCGGTCCCTTCACTCCCCGTACGGGGCCCCGGTCCCTTCACTCCCCGTACGGGGCCCCGGTCCCTTCACTCCCCGTACGGGGCCCCGGTCCCTTCACTCCCCGTACGGGGCCCCGGTCCCTTCACTCCCCGTACGGGGCCCCGGTCCCTTCACTCCCCGTACGGGGCCCCGGTCCCTTCACTCCCCGTACGGGGCCCCGGTCCCTTCACTCCCCGTACGGGGCCCCGGTCCCTTCACTCCCTGTATGGGCCCCGGTCCCTTCACTCCCCGTACGGGGCCCTGTCCATCACTGGACTGTGTCGGAGTTTCCCACATGTCGATGGGAAGTCTCTAATGTTCTGCCATTTGTGCTGTAACATTTGAACCTGCTCATCCCCGTGTGGGACAGATCCTGTCCTCATTTCCTACCTCTCTTCTTCCAGACAACGGCACCAATGACGAGAGCAATCAGGGCGACGGCAGCAAGAACAATTCCAACAATTAAACCCAGATTCGGTCCCTCTGAAGATCCCGGAGTCACTCGGAACGTCCCATCTGTGGGGGGAATAAGGAGGAGAGAAATGAATAACGACAGTCGCTGCTGATTAGGAAGTAATGAGACCAAAGCTGTGCCTGAGACTGAGTTCGATTCGAGTCTGCGATGTGATGGGCAGTCTGATCAGAGCAAGTTGGAGGTTAGAAAGTTCAGCGTGGCTTTGATTCCACTCCTGGGAAGCACTTTGGGACGTTTCTCTCCATTAAAGGCACTTTATAAATACAAGTTGTTGCTTGTCTGCAGATATTGGAATTACCCATCAGTCCAAAGTCATTACTAGTCCCCTCCACAAGTGAGGAATCCCCAGCACAGTCTCAGAGTCGGCTGGTGGAAGTATAGTGATGGGTGATACGGCCTTTCTATGGAAGGTTGAGGAGTTCAATGGACGAACGGCCTCCTTCACCTGACACACAGATCCCAGCCAGTCAATAACTCAGTGTAACCCAGATATATGGTGCTGCTCATTATAGACAGGCAGGTTTGGAAATCTCTTGTATTTCTGAATAAAATTTCCCCGTCACAGGTATAGAGGGTATAATTTCAAAGTTTGCAGCTGACACGAAACTCGGAAATGTAGTAAACAATGTGGAGGATAGTAACAGAGTTCAGGAGGACACAGACAGACTGGTGAAATGGGCAGACACATGGCAGATGAAATTTAACACAGAGAAGTGTGAAGTGATGTATTTTCGAAGGAAGAATGAGGAGAGGCGATAGAAACATCTTTAATCCTCAGCCTCAGACTCTCCCCCTGCACTCACTGATCCTCTTACCCCAGTCTCGGGTCTCCACTCCTGCTTTGCTGCTGTGATCCACCTGACAGGAGTAGGTGGCTCCGTCCTCGGGCCCGATCTCAACCCATCTCTTGATCTGGTAGGTGCCATCGTGGTTGGGCAGGATGCCAGTGGAATCAGTGTCTGAGATCGGCCGTCCATTTCTCAGGAGGGTGAGTTCGATATCTCGAGGGTAAAACCCCGTGACCAGGCAGGAGAGTTGGGCCGGTTTAGTGTCTGAGGCCTTGTCCACAGAAAGAAACACTTGGGGAGTAACTGAGAGTAAAACAGATCAGAGCCGAGTCAGTGTGAGACAGGGAACGGTGCAAACCCCTTTAAACTGGGGATTAGACCCCAGGGAACGGGACAAACCCCTTTAAACTGGGGATTAGACCCCAGGGAACGGGACAAACCCCTTTAAACTGGGGATTAGACCCCAGGGAATGGTACAAACTCCTTTAAACTGGGGATTAGACCCCAGGGAACGGGACAAACCCCTTTAAACTGGGGATTAGACCCCATTCCCCCCCTCACTCACCGACTCTCACTCCCCCCTCACTCACCGACTCTCAGTCCCCTCCCTCACTCCCCGACTCTCACTCCCCCCCTCACTCACCGACTCTCACTCCTCCCCTCACTCCCCGACTCTCACTCCTCCCCTCACTCACCGACTCTCACTCCCCCCCTCACTCACCGACTCTCACTCCTCCCCTCACTCCCCGACTCTCACTCCTCCCCTCACTCACCGACTCTCACTCCTCCCCTCACTCACCGACTCTCACTCGTCCCATCACTCACCGACTCTCACTCCCCCCTCACTCCCCGACTCTCACTCCCCCCCCTCACTCACCGACTCTCACTCCTCCCCTCACTCCCCGACTCTCACTCCTCCCCTCACTCACCGACTCTCACTCCCCCCCTCACTCACCGACTCTCACTCCTCCCCTCACTCCCCGACTCTCACTCCTCCCCTCACTCACCGACTCTCACTCCTCCCCTCACTCACCGACTCTCACTCGTCCCATCACTCACCGACTCTCAGTCCCCCCCTTCACTCACCGACTCTCACTCCTCCCTTCACTCCCCGACTCTCACTCGTCCCATCACTCACCGACTCTCACTCCCCCCTCACTCACCGACTCTGTCCCCTCCCTCACTCCCCGACTCTCACTCCCCCCCCTCACTCACCGACTCTCACTCCTCCCCTCACTCCCCGACTCTCACTCCTCCCCTCACTCACCGACTCTCACTCCCCCCCTCACTCACCGACTCTCACTCCTCCCCTCACTCCCCGACTCTCACTCCTCCCCTCACTCACCGACTCTCACTCCTCCCCTCACTCACCGACTCTCACTCGTCCCATCACTCACCGACTCTCAGTCCCCCCTTCACTCACCGACTCTCACTCCCCCCCCCCACTCACCGACTCTCACTCGTCCCCTCACTCACCGACTCTCACTCCCCCCTCACTCACCGACTCTCAGTCCCCCCCTTCACTCACCGACTCTCAGTCCCCCCTCATTCACTGACTCTCACTCCCCCCCTCACCCACCGACTCTCAGTCCCCCCTCACTCACCGACTCTCACTCCCCCCTCACTCACCGGCCCTCAGTTCCCTCTCTCCGTACTCCAGGTATTTCCTCAGCCACTCGATGCACTCCCCCTCCAGGTATCCCTTCACCCCTTGGTTCCGGGGCGTGTCCTGGTCCCACTTGTTCTTGGTGATCTCTCCCCACTGTACCGGTGTTACCCACACCATCTGATCCCTGTCGAAGTTGATGAAATCCTCCCCGTCCCAGGCGTACTGAAAGAACCCACTGGTGATCCCATCATCCCCCAGATCACAGCCGGTCATCTGCTGGATCATGTGGATTCCTGTCAATCAAACACAGGGGGTCAGTCAGACCCAGTCCGAGACCCCGTCCACCATCCCATCACCACCCAGCTCACAGTCGGAAATCACCTGGGAAGCCGGGGGTGGGGGGAGGGGGGAAGTGGGCAGATGGGTTACGGAGACAATCAGTGTATTTAAAGGACCCCCGGACCCCAACCAGTGTATTTAAAGGACCCCCGGACCCTGATCAGTGTATTTAAAGGACCCCCCGGACCCCGATCAGTGTATTTAAAGGATCCCCGGACCCCGATCAGTGTATTTAAAGGACCCCCGGACCCCGATCAGTGTATTTAAAGGACCCCCGGACCCCGATCAGTGTATTTAAAGGATCCCCCGGACCCCGATCAGTGTATTTAAAGGATCCCCGGACCCCGATCAGTGTATTTAAAGGACCCCCGGACCCCGATCAGTGTATTTAAAGGACCCCGGGACCCCGATCAGTGTATTTAAAGGACCCCCGGACCCCGATCAGTGTATTTAAAGGACCCCCCGGACCCCGATCAGTGTATTTAAAGGACCCTCCGGACCCCGATCAGTGTATTTAAAGGACCCCCCGGACCACGATCAGTATATTTAAAGGACCCCCGGAACCCGATCAGTGTATTTAAAGGACCCCCGGACCCCGATCTGTGTATTTAAATGACCCCCGGACCCCGATCAGTGTATTTAAAGGACCCCCCGGACCCCGATCAGTATATTTAAAGGACCCCTGGACCCCGATCAGTGTATTTAAAGGACCCCCGGACCCCGATCAGTGTATTTAAACGACCCCCGGACCCCGATCAGTGTATTTAAAGGACCCCCCGGACCCCGATCAGTGTATTTAAAGGACCCCCGGACCACGATCTGTGTATTTAAAGGACCCCCCGGACCCCGATCAGTGTATTTAAAGTACCCCCGGACCACGATCTGTGTATTTAAAGGACCCCCCGGACCCCGATCAGTGTATTTAAAGGATCCCCCGGACCCCGATCAGTGTATTTTAAGGATCCCTGGAGCCCGATCAGTGTATTTAAAGGACCCCTGGACCCCGGCCTGGGTATTTAAGGACCCCCCCCCACCGGACCCCGATCAGTGTATTTAAAGGATCCCCGGACCCCGATCAGTGTATTTAAAGGACCCCCGGACCCCGATCTGTGTATTTAAAGGACCCCCGGACCCCGATCTGTGTATTTAAAGGACCCCCGGACCCCGATCTGTGTATTTAAAGGATCCCCGGACCACGATCAGTGTATTTAAAGGATCCCCGGACCCCGATCTGTGTATTTAAAGGACCCCCCGGACCACGATCAGTGTATTTAAAGGATCCCCGGACCCCGATCTGTGTATTTAAAGGACCCCCCGGACCCCGATCAGTGTATTTAAAGGACCCCCCCGGACCCCGATCAGTGTATTTAAAGGATCCCCCGGACCCCGATCAGTGTATTTAAAGGACCCCCCGGACCCCGATCAGTGTATTTAAAGGACCCCCGGACCCCGGCCTGGGTATTTAAGGACCCCCCCCACCGGACCCCGATCAGTGTATTTAAAGGACCCCCCGGACCCCGATCAGTGTATTTAAAGGACCCCCGAACCTCAATCTATATATTTAAAGGACCCCCTGGACCACAATCTGTGTATTTAAAGGACCCCCCGTGCTCCCAGCGAGTGTCCCGATCGTTCCTGAACTTATAGTAAGAGGTGTGTTTTCGGTCCGCCCGAGAAAACCACTTCCACGGGTCGTGATGAACCCGTGCCCGGTCGGTGAGATGTGGGAAGAACGTAACATTCGTGCTGCCTGGTGATTTACCTGATTGCTGCGTCCAGCCAGCATTCCCTGCACTGTGAGTGGCTGCTCACCAGCAGGGGCCCAGATATCACGAGTGGCTCGCACCACTTAAAGGCAGCCTGCACCTCTTAAAGGGAAGGTGCAGTGTGTCTGCAGGAAGTGGAGGAAGTCAATGGTGAAGTGAATCTGTGCTGCAATATCGTGAAACACGATGATGATGGGAACTGTGGAATTTTTAATGAGCAACAACTGGGCTGCTCAACGTTTGAGGGACTCTGATATTTGCAAAATATAAGATACGGGTTCGGACAGAGTCTGAACGGAGATCAGACATCGCACACGTAAAACACAGATACAGGTCCCCTCCCTATGTTTACAAACTGTTGAGTTATGTTAAAACATTGAATAAAGGTTGCACACTACTAAATCCCACATCCTCCAATCTGCAGGTCAGACCTCACCAATCTGCCGATCTGAGTTGGTACCAGGCCTGTGAGACTGCGAGCACCAAGGTTCTCTGATGATGCACGAGAGGCCTTGGTGCAAGAGGTGGACAGAAGGAGGGACATCCTATATCCGCGGGGGGTCAAGAGGCCCTCCAGATATATGCTCCCAAGGCAGCGGGGGACAAAGTCAATGCCAGGCCCACAGCATCATGAACATGGACGCAGTGCAGGAAGAAGTTCAATGCTCTGACATGAGTGGTCAAGGTGAGTGAGGTCAACTGTCAAGTGGTGTCTCCAACCAACTGCCCCACACACGACACCCCCATCACCCACATACCAACAAACTCTTTCCATCAGTACTCAACTCTTCGCACCAGAAGCTTCCTCTCACCCTCACACATTACCACTGCTGCAAGCCACCCACCCACAACACACAGGCCACACGCACTAGCTATTCAACCATGACAGGCTCATCACCCAAACATCTTGCAGGACACTCACCGACACACGTCCCGCTTTCTTGCAGGAGAAGGTGGTGCATAACAGGAGACAACAAGTGGCAGTGGCTCCATGGAACATGAACCGAGTGTCCACTCTCAGGATGACAGCACTCCTGTCCCATCCCTGCCACTTCGCCAGTGCCCTTGCTGTTGCCTGTCAACTAAACCAGCCCACTCCCTGTAGAGTATTGAAACTTTATTACAGGAACAAAGGAACAGGACGAGGCCATTTGGCCCCTCGAGCCTGTTCCGCCATTCGATGAGATCATGGTTGATCTGTGACCTCAGTCCATTTCCCCGCCTTAGCCCCACATCCCTTAATATCTTTGGTGAACAAAAATCTATCAATCTCAGATTTAAAATTACGAATTGAGCTCGCACCAACTGCCATTTGCGGAGGAGAGTTTCCAAACTTCTCCCACCCTTTGAGTGTCGAAGTGTTTCTTAACTTCACGGGGTGGGGGAATAGAGAGACACGGGGGGGGGAATAGAGAGACACGGGGGGGGGAATAGAGAGACACGGGGGGGGGGAATAGAGAGACACGGGGGGGGAATAGAGAGACACGGGGGGGGAATAGAGAGACACGGGGGGGAATAGAGAGACACGGGGGGGAATAGAGAGACACGGGGGGGGAATAGAGAGACACGGGGGGGGAATAGAGAGACACAGGGGGAATAGAGAGACATGGGCTGCGGGGGGGGTGGGGAGTAGAGGGAGTTTGACAGTGTAGATGCTGAGAGATTGTTTCCCCTGTGAGAGTCTAGAACTTGGGGGCATTGTCGCAGGATTCGGGGTCGGCCATTCAAGACTGAGATGAGGAGGAATTTCTTCACTCAGAGGGCTGTGAATCTTTGGAATTCTCTCCCCCAGAGAGCTGTGGATGGTCAGTCATTGAATATATTCAAGGCTGGGATGGAAACAAGGGATATTGGGATCGGGCGGCAAAGTGGAGTTGAGGTCGAAGATCAGTCATGATCTGATTGAGACCAAAAAGGTAACCTGTGTGTGGAGGGGGAAGATGTGGGTCTGGTTCTTAATGAATACTTTGCGTCTGTCTTCACAAAGGAGAGGGACGATGCAGAGATTGTAGTTAAGGAGGAGGAGTGTGAAATATTGGATGGGATAAACAGTGAGAGAGGAAATATTAAGGGGATTCGCATCTTTGAAAGTAAACAAATCACCAGGCCCGGATGAAATGTATCCCAGGTTGTTGAAAGAAGCAAGAGAGGAAATAGCGGAGGCTCTGACCATCATTTTCCAATCCTCCCTGGATACAGGCGTGATGCCGGAGGATTGGAGGACTGCTAACGTTCTACTGTTGTTTAAAAAGGGAGAAAGAGAGAGACCGAGTAATTATAGGCCAGTCAGTCTAACCTCAGTGGTGGGCAAATTATTGGTATCAATTGTGAGGGACAGGATAAACCGTCACTTAGAAAGGCACGGGTTAATCAAGGACAGTCAGCATGGATTTGTTAAGGGAAGGTCATGTCTGACCAACTTGATTGAATTTTTTGAGGAGGTAACAAGGAGGGTCGATGAGGGTAGTGCGTTTGATGTAGAATACATGGATTTTAGCAAGGCTTTTGACAAGGTCCCACATGGCAGACTGGTCAAAAAAGTACAAGCTCATGGGATCCAAGGGAAAGTGGCAAATTGTATCCAAAATTGGCTCAGTGGCAGGAAGCAAAGGGAAATGGTCGACGGGTGTTTTTGTGACTGGAAGGCTGTTTCCAGTGGGGTTCCACAAGGCTCGATACTGGGTCTCTTGCTTTTTTTGATATATATTAATGATTTGGACTTAAATGTAGGGCCATGATTAAGAAGTTTGCAGATGATACAAAAATTGACCGTGCGGTTGATAGTGAGGAGGAAAGCTGTAGACTGCAGGAAGATATCAATGGACTGGTCAGGTGGGCAGAAAAGTGACAAATGGAATTCAATCCAGAGAAGTGTGAGGTAATGCCTTTGGGGAGGGCAAACAAGGCAAGGGAGCACACAATAAATGGGAGGATACTGAGAGGTGTCGAGGAAGAGAGGGACCTTGGAGTGCATGTCCACAGATCCCCGAGGTAGCAGGACAGATAAGGTGGTTAAGAAGGCAGATGGAATACTTTCCTTTATTAGGCCAAGGCATCGAATATAAGTGCAGGGAGGTTATGCTGGAACTGTATAAAACATTGGTTAGGCCACAGCTTGAGTACTGTGTACAGTTCTGGTCACCACATTACAGGAAAGATGTGATTGCACTAGAGAGGGTACAGAGGAGATTTGCGAGGATGTTGCCAGGACTGGAGAATTTTAGCTATGAGGAAAGATTGGATGGGCTGGGGTTGTTTTCTTTTGAACAAAGGAGGCTGAGGGGAGATTTAATTGAGGTACTGTGAGCAGTTCTGGGCACCGCACCTTCGGAAGGACATATTGGCCTTGGAGGCAGTGCAGCGTAGGTTTACTAGAATGATACCCGGACTTCAAGGGTTAAGTTACGAGGAGAGATTACACAAATTGGGGTTGTATTCTCTAGAGTTTCGAAGGTTAAGGGGTGATCTGATCGAAGTTTATAAGATATTAAAAGGAACAGATAGGGTGGATAGAGAGAAACTATTTCCGCTGGTTGGGGATTCTAGGAGTCGGGGGCACAGTCTAAAAATTAGAGCCAGACCTTTCAGGAGTGAGATTAGAAAACATTTCTACACACAAAGGGTGGTAGAAGTTTGGAACTCTCTTTTGCAAACGGCAATTGATACTAGCTCAATTGCTAATTTTAAATCTGAGATGGATAGCTTTTTGGCAACCAAAGGTATTAAGGGATATGGGCCAAAGGCAGGTATATGGAGTGAGATCACAGATCAGCCATGATCTTATCAAATGGTGGAGCAGGCTCGAGGGGCTGAATGGCCTACTCCTGTTCCTATGTTCCTATGTTCCCCGGTGTATAAAATTATGAGGGGCAAGGATCTATTTCCCTTAGCAGAGAGGTCAATGCCCAGGGGGCATGGATTTAAAGTAATTGGTAGAAGGATTAGAGGGGAGCTGAGGAGAATTTTTTTCACCCAGAGGGTGGTGGGGGTCTGGAACTCACCGCCTGAGAGGGTGGGAGAGGCAGAAACCCTCAACTCATTTAAAAAGTACCTGGATGTGCTCCTGAAGTGCCATAACCTACAGGGCTACGGACCAAGTGCTGGAAAGTGGGATTAGGCTGGGTGGCACATTTTTGGCCGGCACGGACACGATGGGTCGAATGGCCTCCTTCTGTGCCATAAATTTTCTACGATTCTATAATTCTATGATTCTATGAATGGCGGAGCAGGCTCGAGGGGCCGGATGGCCTACTCCTGCTCCTATTTCTTATGTTCTTATGTCACACAGTGGGGGAGGGGGTGGAACTTCCTCACTTCCAGGGGGAGCAGCCCTGCCCACTCCTGACCCCGGGATCAGCCCGAGTGCGGTTTGAGGCCGAGGACTCACCGCCCGACTGGTTGGTCCGAGTCCATGACCGTCAGAATATCGCATGTCAACCCCTGGCCCCGCCCCCTGACCCCGCTCCCTGCCCCCTGACCCCGCTCCCTGCCCCCTGACCTCGCTCCCTGACCCCGCTCCATGCCCCCTGACCCCACTCCCCGCCCCCTGACCCCGCTCCCTGCCCCCTGACCTCGCTCCCTGCACCCTGACCTCGCTCCCTGACCCACTACCCGCCCCCTGACCCCGCTCCCTGACCCCGCTCCCTGCCTCTGACCTCACTCCCTGACCCCACTCCATGCCCCCTGACCCCACTCCCCGCCCCCTGACGCCGCTCCCCACCCCGACCCCACTCCCCGACCCATCTCCCCGCCCCAGCTCCCTGACCCCTGACCCCGCCCCGACCCCGCTCCCCGACCACGACCCCTGACCCCGCTCCCCGCCCCGACCCTGCTCCCCGACACGCTCCCTGACCCCGCTCCCCGCTCCCTGACCCCGCTCCCCGCTCCCTGACCCCGCTCCCCGCTCCCTGACCCCGCTCCCCGCTCCCTGACCCCGCTCCCTGACCCCGCTCCCCGCTCCCCGCTCCCTGACCCCGCTCTCCGCCCCCTGACTCCGCAGGAAGAGCCCGAGTGCGTTGGGAGGGAGTGAACTCACCGACCGACTGGTTGGTCCGGGTCAGGAGGATCTGAATATAATCCTTCATCCACTGTTCCTCGCCTCGCACCAGCTGTTTCTTCCGCTCCCAGTTCTCGGGCCCCTCCCTCTCCTCCATCCACCACAGCCGTGGGATCAACTCCCTCCGCTTGCTGTCGTACATCACAAACTGGGCCTCGTCCACATATCCGACAGCAACAAACTGCGGCAGACCAGGGATCGGGGTCATTGCGGTCAGAAAATACCGGAGAGAGTGAGAGCCTGAAACAGAGAGAGAGAGAGATCAGGGCATGAACCCCAAAACATCAACCCCAGAGAGAGAGAGATCAGGGCATGAACCCCAAAACACCAACCCCAGAGAGAGAGATCAGGGCATGAACCCCAAAACACCAACCCCAGAGAGAGAGATCAGGGCATGAACCCCAAAACACCAACCCCAGAGAGAGAGAGATCAGGGCATGAACCCCAAAACACCAACCCCAGAGAGAGAGAGATCAGGGCATGAACCCCAAAACACCAACCCCAGAGAGAGAGAGATCAGGGCATGAACCCCAAAACACCAACCCCAGAGAGAGATCAGGGCATGAACCCCAAAACACCAACCCCAGAGAGAGAGAGATCAGGGCATGAACCCCAAAACACCAACCCCAGAGAGAGAGAGATCAGGGCATGAACCCCAAAACACCAACCCCAGAGAGAGAGAGAGATCAGGGCATGAACCCCAAAACACCAACCCCAGAGAGAGAGAGATCAGGGCATGAACCCCAAAACACCAACCCCAAAACACCAACCCCAGAGAGAGAGAGAGAGAGAGATCAGGGCATGAACCAACAAAATAACACAGACTCCCTGTAAATAATCCCCAACACAACACAGAGTCCCTGAACATTTACCTGAGGAAGGAGGAAGTCTCCGAAAGCTTGTGAATTTAAAATAAAATTGCTGGACTATAACTTGGTGTTGTAAAATTGTTTACAATTGTCAACCCCAGTCCATCACCGGCATCTCCACATCAACACAACACAGGCTGAGGGAGAGGGGCCTGGGGTATCACACCCCCTGACAGACTGAGGGAGAGGGGCCGGGGGTAACACACCCCCTGACAGACTGAGGGAGTGGTACCTGGGGTAACACACCCACTGACAGACTGAGGGAGAGGGGCCTGGGGTAACACACCCCCTGACAGACTGAGGGAGAGGGGCCGGGGGTAACACACCCCCTGACAGACTGAGGGAGTGGTACCTGGGGTAACACACCCACTGACAGACTGAGGGAGAGGGGCCTGGGGTAACACACCCACTGACAGACTGAGGGAGAGGGGCCTGGGGTAACACACCCACTGACAGACTGAGCGAGAGGGGCCTGGGGTAACACACCCCCTGACAGACTGAGGGAGAGGGGCCTGGGGTAACACACCCACTGACAGACTGAGGGAGAGGGGCCTGGGGTAACACACCCACTGAGGGACTGAGGGAGAGGGGCCTGGGGTAACACACCCACTGACAGACTGAGGGAGATGGGCCTGGGGTAACACACCCACTGAGGGACTGAGGGAGAAGGGCCTGGGGTAACACACCCCCTGACAGACCCAGCCTGGCACTGAGCCCCTCTCAGACCCCATTACTCACCTGCAGAGACCCCTCCACACAGAACGACCAGAACTATCAGTCCAATCATTGCTGCTTCCCTCGACAGGCTGGGATGAGCAGTTTGTGGGAAATCCTTTTCCAGGAGACGGTCTCCTCTGTCCCTGTGCTAACACTGTACCTCCTGGTCTCTCCCTCTCTCTGTCCCTGTGCTAACACTGTACCTCCTGGTCTCTCCCTCTCTCTGTCCCTGTGCTAACACTGTACCTCCTGGTCTCTCCCTCTCTCTGTCCCTGTGCTAACACTGTACCTCCTGGTCTCTCCCTCTCTCTGTCCCTGTGCTAACACTGTACCTCCTGGTCCCTCCCTCTCTCTGTCCCTGTGCTAACACTGTACCTACTGGTCTCTCCCTCTCTCTGTCCCTGTGCTAACACTGTACCTCCTGGTCTCTCCCTCTCTCTGTCCCTGTGCTAACACTGTACCTCCTGGTCTCTCCCTCTCTCTGTCCCTGTGCTCACACTGTACCTCCTGGTCTCTCCCTCCCTCTGTCCCTGTGCGAACACTGTACCTCCTGGTCTCGCCCTCTCTCTGTCCCTGTGCTAACACTGTACCTCCTGGTCTCTCCCTCTCTCTGTCCCTGTGCTAACACTGTACCTCCTGGTCTCTCCCTCTCTCTGTCCCTGTGCTAACACTGTACCTCCTGGTCTCTCCCTCTCTCTGTCCCTGTGCTAACACTGTACCTCCTGGTCTCTCCCTCTCTCTGTCCCTGTGCTAACACTGTACCTCCTGGTCTCTCCCTCTCTCTGTCCCTGTGCTAACACTGTACCTCCTGGTCTCGCCCTCTCTCTGTCCCTGTGCTAACACTGTACCTCCTGGTCTCTCCCTCTCTCTGTCCCTGTGCTAACACTGTACCTCCTGGTCTCTCCCTCTCTCTGTCCCTGTGCTAACACTGTACCTCCTGGTCTCTCCCTCTCTCTGTCCCTGTGCTAACACTGTACCTCCTGGTCTCTCCCTCTCTCTGTCCCTGTGCTAACACTGTACCTCCTGGTCTCTCCCTCTCTCTGTCCCTGTGCTAACACTGTACCTCCTGGTCTCTCCCTCTCTCTGTCCCTGTGCTAACACTGTACCTCCTGGTCTCTCCCTCTCTCTGTCCCTGTGCTCACACTGTACCTCCTGGTCTCTCCCTCTCTCTGTCCCTGTGCTAACACTGTACCTCCTGGTCTCTCCCTCTCTCTGTCCCTGTGCTAACACTGTACCTCCTGGTCTCTCCCTCTCTCTGTCCCTGTGCTAACACTGTACCTCCTGGTCTCTCCCTCTCTCTGTCCCTGTGCTAACACTGTACCTCCTGGTCTCTCCCTCTCTCTGTCCCTGTGCTAACACTGTACCCCCTGGTCTCTCCCTCTCACTCAGTCACCTCCATGTTGTTTGCTTCGACAGTCAGTTTGTGCCCAATCAGAATGAAAGCAGCCTGTGAATCAGCAAACTCCGGCCAGAGTAGTCCCAGAGAGTTTGTGTCGGTGTAAAAATAAACTGTCCAAATATCCTGAACCGTCCAATCAGAGAAATACTGCTCGGTACATGTTCAGTTGCCAGGGAGAATGAACTGAACAGGATTTGATCATTAAACAAGGAACTGAAAGTAGTTTGTTGCAGAAAGTGACAGAGAGAAGAACATAGGAACAGGAGGAGGCCATTCAGCCCCTCGAGCCTGCTCCTCCATTCAATCAGATCATGGCTGATCTGTACCTCATCTCCATTTTCCCGCTTTGCTCCGTGTCCCTTGATCCCGTTACCCAACAAAACTCTGATCAATCGCAGTCTTAAAAGCTCCAATTGTCCCGACATCCACAGCCTTTTGGGGGAGAGAGTTCCAGATTTCCACTTCCCTTTGTGTGAAAATGGGATTCCTGATTTCCCTCCTAAATGACCTCACTCTAATTTTAAGATGATGTCCCCTCGTTCTTGACTCCCCCACCAGAGGAAATAGTTTCTCCGTCTCACCCTATCGAATCCTGTGAACATTATAAACCCCTCAACCAAAACCTTTATAAAACACTGGTTAGACCTCAGCTGGAGTATTGTGTCCAATTCTGGGCACCGCACTTTAGGAAGGATGTGAAGGCCTCAGAGAGGGTGCAGAGGAGATTTACTGGAATGGTTCCAGGGATGAGGGACTTCAGTTATGTGGAGAGACTGGAGAAGCTGGGGTTGTTCTCCTTCGAGCAGAGAAGGTTAAGGGGAGATTTAATAGAGGTGTTCAAAATCATGAAGGGTTTTGAGAGAGTAAATAAAGAGAAACTGTTTCCAGAGGCAGAAGGGTCAAATGGTCTTCCGTGCTTTTTAAAAAAAATTCATTCATGGGATGTGGGCGTCGCTGGCGAGGCCGGCATTTATTGCCCATCGTTAATTGCCCCTTGAGAAGGTGGTGGTGAGCCACCTTCTTGAACCACTGCAGTCCGTGTGGTGAAGATTCTCCCACAGTGCTGTTAGGAAGGGAGTTCCAGGATTTTGACCCAGTGACGATGAAGGAACGGCGATATATTTCCAAGTCGGGATGGTGTGTGATTTGGAGGGGAACGTGCGGGTGGTGGTGTTCCCATTAAAAGGACCACACCCTTCCTCTTAAAGGGGAGGTCTCCTTAAAAGGGCCACTCCCTTATTTGGGGATCAGGGCCCTCCCTTACACATCCTCCCCCCCCATCATAGACCCCTCGGCTCCAGCTGCTCGCTCCGCGAGGCAATACCCCCGGGAGAGGGCATCGGCGTGACCGTGTGCCACTCCCGCCCGGTGTTCCACCTCGAAACAATCGGGCTGGAGTGACGAAATCCACCGGGTAACCCGGGCATTTTTCTCACTGTTGGACCACATCCATTTGAGGGGCACGTGATTGGTCACGAGGAGAAGCTGGTACCCCAACAGGTGGTGTTTTAGGGGTTTCTACCGCCCATTTAATTGGTGGGCACTCCTTCTCTGCCGTAGCGTGTCGCTGCCCCCTGGCCAACAGCTTTCTGTTCAGGTCGAGCACAGGATTTCCTCCCCCTTCACCATTTGAGAGAGGACGGCCCCCAAACCCACCTCGGAGGCAGCGGTTTGCAAGACAAATTTTGGACTAAAGTCTGGGACCATGAGCTCAGGATCATTCACAGTGTTTGGTTCAGGTCCCTGAAAGCAGTCTCCGCCTCAGGGTCCCACCGTACAAGGTTCAGTGCCTCTGCTTTACTCGCTCGGTAAGTGGGGGGCGCGGCTCGGGGAGAAAGGCAGGAATAAAGCGGCAGGAGTAACCAACGATGCCCAAGAAAGCCCCGACTTGCTTATTCCTCGGTCGGGGCCAGGCTTTTATAGGTTCAACTCTATTTACCTGAGACTTCACCACCCCTCCTCCGACAGTCCACCCTCGGTAGTCGGCCTCCGACAACACCAGGTGGCCCTTGGCCGGGTTTGCCGTGAGCCCAATCTTTCTTAGGCTGTGTAATCCAGCCTCTACTCCAGGTAAATGGGATCACCAGTCTGTACTATAAATAATGGCATCATCCAGATATGAGGCTGCACCCCGGGTATGGGGGTCTCAACACTTGGTCCATGAGCCTTTGGAAGATGACTGGGCCCCCATGGAATCCAAATGCCATGACGGTGAATGGGAGAGCCCCTCGGGAACCCCGAAACACGGGTTTCCTTTTGCAGCCTCTGTTAAAGGGATCTGCCAGCACCCCTTGGTCAGATCGAAGGGGGTAAGATCAAAGGGGCCTTCGCCAATCTATCAATCAACTCATCCCCCCGGGGCATCGGGAAAGCATCGGATTTCAATCCTCATTCAGTTTCCGAAAGTCATTTCAGAATCGCCAATTCCCATCGGGATTCAGAACCAACACAATGGGGCTGCTCCGTTCACCGTGATTCTTCAATCACCCCGAAGATCAACACCCTCGGAATCTCCTGGCGAACCTCCCTCCGTTTGGCTTCTGGGATTCGGTCCGGTCTGACCTTTATTGTCACTCCTGGTGGTGTCACCAGGTGAGAGCAGATGGCCCCCGTCCTCCCAGGCCCAGATGTGAATACATTGCAGGTTCCATCTCCCAGGTGCTGAGCCTGCCTGCACTGATCCTCAGGCAGCTCACTAGAGAGGTGAACTGGGCTTTGTACCTTGGAGCCAGGGCCCCCCTAGTGCTTTCTCCATCACTGCGAGGGCCTCTCTCTCTCCATGGCTTCAGGAGGGGCACATGGTCTTTCTGGTCAGGCTTCCTTCTCTGAGGTTGCCTGACCTTATAGTTCACTGGGCCCACAGCCTCTAGAACCTCCTAAAGTCCCTGCCACCCTGCAAAGAGCTTGTTTCAGGTGTGGGAACGAGGACCGTAACTCGGTCTCCTGGTCGGAACCTCCTGACTGCAGCCTCTCTTACACTGGGCTCTCTGCTCTTCCTGCACCCTCTCTAAATGAGCCCTCACTATGGGGGGAACCGCCTCAATCCGCGCCCCATCTTCACTCTGTGCTCAATAATATTATTGGAGGACCGAGGCCCCTCCCTCCCCGCCCGAGGCCCCTCCCTCCCCGACCGACCGAGGCCCCTCCCTCCCCGACCGAGGCCCCTCCCTCCCCGACCGAGGCCCCTCCCTCCCCGACCGAGGCCCCTCCCTCCCTGACCGAGGCCCCTCCCTCCCCGCCCGAGGCCCCTCCCTCCCCGCCCGAGGCCCCTCCCTCCCCGACCGAGGCCCCTCCCTCCCCGCCCGAGGCCCCTCCCTCCCCGACCGACCGAGGCCCCTCCCTCCCCGCCCGAGGCCCCTCCCTCCCCGACCGAGGCCCCTCCCTCCCCGACCGAGTCCCCTCCCTCCCCGACCGACCGAGGCCCCTCCCTCCCCGACCGAGGCCCCTCCCTCCCTGACCGAGGCCCCTCCCTCCCCGACCGACCGAGGCCCCTCCCTCCCTGACCGAGGCCCCTCCCTCCCCGACCGAGGCTCCGCCCTCCCCGACCGACCGAGGCCCCTCCCTCCCTGACCGAAGCCCCTCCCTCCCCGACCGAGGCCCCTCCCTCCCCGACCGAGGCCCCGCCCTCCCCGACCGAGGCCCCTCCCTCCCCGACCGAGGCCCCTCCCTCCCCGACCGAGGCCCCTCCCTCCCCCGAGGCCCCTCCCCGACCGAGGCCCCTCCCTCCCCGACCGAGGCCCCTCCCTCCCCGACCGAGGCCCCGCCCTCCCCGACCGAGGCCCCTCCCTCCCCGACCGAGGCCCCTCCCTCCCCGACCGAGGCCCCTCCCTCCCCCGAGGCCCCTCCCCGACCGAGGCCCCTCCCTCCCTGACCGAGGCCCCTCCCTCCCTGACCGAGGCCCCTCCCTCCCTGACCGAGGCCCCTCCCTCCCTGACCGAGGCCCCTCCCACCCTGACCGAGGCCCCTCCCTCCCTGACCGAGGCCCCTCCCTCCCCGACCGAGGCCCCTCCCTCCCTGACCGAGGCCCCTCCCTCCCTGACCGAGGCCCCTCCCCGACTGCAGGCCTGAGACGGGGCAGTGAAGGATCCCGATTTGACCCATCTTTATGCCGGGCCTTTTTGAACATACTCGCGGGTCCCACTGACCCTCTCCACACGGCCCTCGGTTTGAGGGTTGATCCACGGAGGGCCTCAGACTTTTAATATGGAGGAGGGGACAGAGGCCCTTCATCAGTGTGGACACAGAGGGAGTCCCTGGTCCTTTGGGATCCCTACCCCGGGGAACGCTCTCACTGACCCGCCCGCTATGGTTTTAGGGGCCGTGATCCTCGGTGGAATCGCCTCAGGATCGGGCCTGGAACAGGCAACAACTCCCAACATATATTGGTGACCTCGCGCTGACCCCTCCAGCGGGCCCACTGGTCCATCCCGATCCTTTCGAAAGGCCCCTCAATTCCGGGGAGAGGGATTAATGGAGCGTGATAGTGAGGCCTGGGCCCACACAGCTGACACTGTGGACAGGAGGGACAGAACCCACGGATCACTTCATCCACCCCTGGCCACAAGACCCACCTCAACAGCCCCTCCCGAGTTTGCTCTGTCCCCAGGTGAGCTCTGAATAGTTGCTTGTGGCCAAGTCAAGGACTATCTGCCTCTGTGTCCGTGGCACCAGCAACTGGTCAACTTGCTGCTGCTGCCCCGCACTCTCCCTGTATAGAAGGTCATTCTTTACCGGATAATAAGGCCCCGCACCTTTTGTTTTACCCTCAGTGGGGTGCCCACTTCTCACTACTCCCTCTTGTTTTATGATTTGGAGGACTGCATCATTTATCTGCTCCTGTTGGAAGTCTGAAAGATCCACATTGAGTCCCTCGAAATTGAGCCCGTGCTCTCCTGGGAGGCAGCCCGGAGGATCTTCCCTCTGTCCCAGGTCCTGGCTCCATCACTGGGGGTGGAGAAGCAGAGGGAATAGGGTCTGGTCCCCTCCTAAAGCTCTGGGCTCCTCCTCCCTCCGGCCTCTTGCTTTATCCTCCCTCCGCTCCCTGGTTGATTTTATTATCGGCTGGAAATTCGATCCCGTTCTTCGGACTCGGGGGTCGCCCAGGGTTACACAGCCTGGGGAACGTCGGAGATCTGACCAAAGCTCGTCAGCGAGTTGTCGCTCCACCAGGGCGATCATCACTTGGGCATTGGCCGGGTCTCCCCGGGGGGGGGTGGAGGCGGGGACGGGGGGAAGCTGCAGCAGACAGACAGACAGAGAGACCAGACAGACACAGACAGACTCAGACTCAGACAGACAGACAGAGAGACCAGACAGACACAGACTCAGACTCAGACAGACAGACAGAGAGACCAGACAGACACAGACACAGACAGACAGAGACCAGACAGACACAGACTCAGACAGACAGACAGAGAGACCAGACAGACACAGACAGACAGAGACAGACACAGACTCAGACAGCCAGACTCAGACAGACAGACAGAGAGACCAGACAGAGACAGAGACAGACAGACAGCCAGACTCAGACAGCCAGCCAGCCGCAACCCCAGCGCAGGATCCCCGCTCTCCAATGCAGCCGCTCCCGCTCCCGCTCCCGCTCCCGGTCTGGGCCGTGTCTGGGAGCCGTCTGCCGCTCTCTCTTTACTGAACGGGACGGATCGAGGTGCAGCTCAGACACAGGTCCCGGAATCCCACTCCGCCCACACTCACTGCCTTGTTTCGATCCAGTGAGTTGGGATTGAATCCAATGCCCATCTGCCCTCCGCTCTCTCAGTTCAGCACTTTATTGAAGCCGAGATTTGGAGCTCTGCTTTCCAGGGTTGCCGCTGTTTAAGGATTTCTCAGTCCCACCACTCCCAGTAAGAACACTGTTTGCTGCTAAACTCTTGTTTGATCCAAAGCCCCGCTCCTGTTCAATTGAACAAAGGTTGCCCCAGATTCCTGGGCTGAGAAACACTGACCATTTCTACAAACACTGAAGATGCTGAGCTTTCCGGACTCGAACGATTCTCACTCTGGCCTCACTCCTCAAAGCTCCTTGATTTGATTCGGGTGCAAATCTTTCATTATGTTGCAACTTGCTCCGGGGAGAGTTCCTTCTCCTCTGGAAAGCGGGCGGCAATCGGCTGTTCCTCTTCATTTAACACATCCCTGGGGTCAGAAAGACTCAGCATTTTTAACCCGACTCCTAAATACAGTCGGGAAAGTGTCTCACAAACAAAACACAAACATTCTTACATTTTCCCCTCACTCGGTAACCAGGTCAGCGTTTCCTTCAGTCCGCAACACAAAGTTACAGGTTGATTCATGGGGATTCCAAAAATGGTTCATCTTTTCATAGACTTTAATTAGTTTCATGTCATTCATTAAATAGGTTGACGACAGTTTTGTAAAGTTAATTCCCTGAGTGAGAATCGGACCGGGCGGTGAGTGCGCCCAATTCTAACACCAGGTCACCAAGGAGCGGGACAGACGATTCACCGAATCCCGTTACTTTGGTCACCTGCCCCTCTCGACTGGGAAAAAACTTCAGGAGAGAGGCTGGGAAAAGGAGTCCTGTCCCCTTAATGAATCTGGTATCAATTAATGAATCTGATATCAATTAATGAAACTGATATCAATTAATGAATCTGGTATCAATTAATGAAACTGGTATCAATTAATGAATCTGATCAATTAATGAATCTGGTCAATTAATGAATCTGATCAATTAATGAATCTGGTATCAATTAATGAATCTGAGATCAATTAATGAAACTGATCAATTAATGAATCTGGTATCAATTAATGAAACTGATCAATTAATGAATCTGGTATCAATTAATGAAACTGATATCAATTAATGAATCTGATCTCAATTAATGAAACTGATCAATTAATGAATCTGGTATCAATTAATGAAACTGATATCAATTAATGAATCTGATCTCAATTAATGAAACTGATCAATTAATGAATCTGGTATCAATTAATGAAACTGATCTCAATTAATGAATCTGGTATCAATTAATGAAACTGATCTCAATTAATGAATCTGATCTCAATTAATGAAACTGATCAATTAATGAATCTGATCTCAATTAATGAAACTGATCAATTAATGAAACTGATCTCAATTAATGAATCTGATATCAATTAATGAATCTGATCAATTAATGAAACTGATCTCAATTAATGAAACTGATATCAATAAATGAAACTGATATCAATTAATGAATCTGATCTCAATTAATGAAACTGATCTCAATTAATGAATCTGATCTCAATTAATGAAACTGATATCAATTAATGAAACTGATATCAATTAATGAAACTGATCTCAATTAATGAATCTGATCTCAATTAATGAAACTGATCAATTAATGAAACTGATCTCAATTAATGAAACTGATATCAATTGATGAATCTGATATCAATTAATGAAACTGATCAATTAATGAATCTGGTATCAATTAATGAAACTGATCAATTAATGAATCTGGTATCAATTAATGAATCTGATCTCAATTAATGAAACTGATCTCAATTAATGAAACTGATCAATTAATGAATCTGATCTCAATTAATGAAACTGATCAATTAATGAAACTGATCTCAATTAATGAAACTGATATCAATTGATGAATCTGATATCAATTGATGAATCTATTATCAATTAATGAATGTGCGGACAACACAGTGTGAATGGAGAGTTTGGTACGTGTGGGAGTTTAAGGGTTAATCTCTTTAAAATCTAGTGCATATTGCTTTCAACTCTTTAAGTTCAATTGCTATTAACTGTTTAAGTTCAATTTTAAAGTTTAAATTTTTAAGTTTCTGTCAGGCTTCAGCAGAGAGAGCTGCTGTAGCAAGTTAATTGGTTGGCTAGATTAAACTGGTACCTGAGGGTGGGGCAGGCCTGACTCATCTGAGTCACAAACTGTAGAAATACAGGGGCCTGTCAGTGCGAACAGCACGGTGTGCGGATACACAGTGTGAACGGAGAGTTTGGTACGTGAGGGAGTTGGGGGAAGGAGGTGCTGCTCTGCCTTGCTTTTCCTAACTTTTTCCCCAGAGCGGCAGTGGGCCTGAGAGTAGAAGACTGAGATTGGGGAATAAAAGCAGCAGCAGACCTGCAAAAAGAGACAACGACTGTGCGACGTCACCAGTGAAGCAGGAGAGTCCGAGAGGTGAGCACAGTATAAAAGGAGAGACCGAGAGCGGGAGGAGAGTCTGAGAGTCTAAGGCAAGTCATGGCAGCACAGCTCGCACCCGTGATATGCTCCTCCTGCACTATGTGGGAAGTCATGGACACTACCAGTGTCCCTGGCGACCATGTGTGCAGGAAGTGTGTCCAGCTGCAACTACTGGCTAACCGCATTTCGGAGCTGGAGCTGCGGGTGGATTCACTGTGGAGCATCCGCGATGCTGAGACTATCATGGATAGCACGTTCAGTGAGGTGGTCACACCGCAGGTAAAGATTACACAGGCAGAAAGGAAATGGGTGACCGCCAGGCAGAGTAAAAGGACGAGGCAGGTAGAGCAGGAGTCCCCTGGGGCCATCTCCCTCTCAAACAGATATTCTGCTTTAGATACTGTTGGGGGAGATGGCTTATCAGGGGAATGCAGCAAGAGCCAGGTTCGGGGCACCACGGGTGGCTCTGCTCCACAGGAGGGGAGGAAGAAGAGTGGCAGGGCTATAGTGATAGGGGATTCGATTGTAAGGGGAACAGATAGGTGTTTCTGCGGCCGCAAACGTGACTCCAGGATGGTATGTGCCTCCCTGGTGCTAGGGTCAAGGATGTCACAGAGCGGCTGCAGGGCATTCTGGAGGGGGAGGGTGAACAGCCAGTAGTCGTGGTCCATATTGGTACCAACGACATAGGTAAAAAAAGGGATGAGGTCCTGCAAGGTGAATTTAAGGAGTTAGGAGATAAATTAAAAAGCAGGACTTCAAAGGTAGTGATCTCAGGATTACTACCAGTGCCACGTGCTAGTGAGTATAGGAACAGGAGAATAGACTGGATGAATGCGTGGCTGCAGGGATGGTGTAGGAGGGAGGGATTTAGATTCCTGGGACATTGGGACCGGTTCTGGGGAAGGTGGGACCTGTACAAGCGTGACGGGTTACACCCGAGCAGGACCGGGACCAATGTCCTCGCGGGGGTGTTTGCTAGTGCTGTTGAGGAAGGTTTAAACTAGAATGGCAGGGGGATGGGAACCTGAGTGGGGAGTCAGAAGGGAATAAAGTTGAGAGCAGCAAGAGAGGGGAAGACCCAGGGGAAATCTACAATACAGATAGTACAAACAGTTGTTCAAGTACAAGTGAGAGGGAAAAGCGTAGAGCAGCGGAAAGAAAGTGTACATTAGGCACGACAGATAAAATAAAAACTAGAAGGCGTAAGGCGATTAACCCAGCATCAAAGCTGTGGCAGGGGGTTGGGAACCTGAGCAGGGAGACAGAGGAAAGCGTGTCAGGAAGGGACAGAAGGTATGGAGTAAAAGGTAAAGTGTTAAAAAAGGAAAAAGCAGGAACTAAGTGTCACAAAACATATTTGAAAGTTCTTTATCTGAATGCACGTAGCATTCGTAACAAAATGGACGAGTTAACGGCACAAATAGCTACGTATGGGTATGATCTTGTGGCCATTACAGAAACATGGCTGCAGGGTGACAATGACTGGGAATTAAATATGCCAGGGTATTTAACAATCAGGAAGGACAGGCAGGAAGGAAGGGGAGGTGGGGTGGGTCTGTTAATAAAGGAAGGAATCACTGTAACACAGAGAAATGATATTGGGACAAAGGATCAGGATAATGAAACAGTTTGGGTGGAGATAAGGAATAATAAGGGGGAAAAAACACTAGTGGGCGTAGTATATAGGCCTCCTAATAGTTGCAACTCTGCTGGAAGAAGTATTAATCAGGAAATAGTCAGGGCATGTAATAAGGGAACAGCTATAATTATGGGGGATTTTAACTATCATATTAACTGGACAAATCAAATTGGGCAGGGCAGCCTTGAGGAAGAGTGTATTAGGGATGGATTTCTTGAGCAGTATGTAACTGATCCTACAAGGGGGCAAGCAACCTTGGACCTGGTCCTGTGTAATGAGCCAGGATTAATTAATAATGTCCTAGTTAAGGATCCCCTTGGAATGAGTGACCATAACATGGTTACATTCCATATCCAATTAGATGGTGAGAAGGTTGGTTCTCAAACAAGCGTACTGAGCTTGAATAAAGGAGACTGTGATGGTATGAGAGCGGAATTGATTAAAGTGGACTGGGAAAATAGATTAAAGGGTAAGACGGTACATGAGCAGTGGTGTTCATTTCAGGAGTTATTTTACAACTTTCAAAAAGAATATATTCCACTGAGGAAAAAGGGTGTAAAAGAAATGACAGCCATCCGTGGCTAAGTAAAGAAATTAAGGATAGTATCCGACTAAAAACAAGGACATATAAGGTAGCCAAACTTAGTGGGAGGATAGAAGATTGGGAAGTCTTCAAAAGACAGCAAAAAGTAACTAAAGGATTGATTAAGAAAGGGAAGATAGATTATGAAAATAAATTAGCAAAAAATATAAAAACAGATAGCAAGAGTTTCTATAGTTATATAAAAAGAAAAAGGGTGGCTAAGGCAAACATAGGTCCCTTAGAGGATGAGACCGGGAAATTAATGGTGGGAAACATGGAGATGGCAAAAATGCTGAACAAATATTTTGTTTCAGTCTTTACGGTAGAGGACACTAAGAATATCCCAACATTGGACAAACAGGGGGCACTAGGGGGGGAGGAGCTAAATACGATTAAAATCACTAAGGAATTGGTACTCAGTAAAATAATGGGACTCAAGGCGGATAAATTCCCTGGACCTGATGGCTTACATCCGAGGGTCTTGAGGAAAGTGGCAGTAGGGATTGTGAATGCTTTGGTAATAATTTTCCAAAATTCTCTGGACTCGGCAAAGGTCCCGGCAGATTGGAAAACTGCTAATGTAACACCCTTATTTAAAATGGTAGTGGGCAGAAGGCTGGAAATTACAGACCAGTTAGCCGAACATCTGTGGTGGGTAAAATTTTGGAATCTATTATTAAGGAGACAGTAGTGGAACATTTGGATAAACATAATTTAATTGGACAAAGTCAACATGGCTTTACGAAGAGGAAGCCATGTCTGACAAATTTGCTTGAGTTTTTTGAGGACATAACGTACAGGGTGGATAAAGGGGAACCAGTGGACGTAGTGTATTTAGACTTCCAGAAGGCATTCGACAAGGTGCCACATAAAAGATTATTGCTCAAGATAAAGAATCACTGGATTGGGGGTAATATTCTGGCATGGGTGGAGGATTGGTTATCTAACAGGAAGCAGAGAGTTGGGATAAATGGTTCATCCTCGGACTGGTAACCAGTAGCCAGTGGTGTTCCGCAGGGGTCGGTGCTGGGTCCCCAACTCTTTACAATCTATATTAACGATTTGGAGGAGGTGACCGAGTGTAACATATCAAAGTTTGCAGATGATACAAAGATGGGAGGGAAAGTGGAGAGTGAGGAGGACATAAAAAACCTACAGGGGGATATAGACAGGCTGGGTGAGTGGGCAGAGATTTGGCAGATGCAATACAATATTGGAAAATGTGAGGTTATGCACTTTGGCAGTAAAAATCAGAGAGCAAGTTATTATCTTAATGGCGAGAAACTGGAAAGTACTGCAGTACAAAGGGATCTGGGGGTCTTAGTGCAAGAAAATCAAAAAGTTAGTATGCAGGTGCAGCAGGTGATCAAGAAGGCCAACGGAATGTTGGCTTTTATTGCTAGGGGGATAGAATAAAGAAACAGGGAGGTATTGCTGCAGTTATATAAGGTATTGGTGAGACCGCACCTGGAATACTGCATACAGTTTTGGTCTCCATACTTAAGAAAAGACATACTTGCTCTCGAGGCAGTACAAAGAAGGTTCACTCGGTTAATCCCTGGGATGAGGGGGCGGACATATGAGGAGAGGTTGAGTAGATTGGGACTCCACTTATTGGAGTTCAGAAGATTGAGAGGCGATCTTATTGAAACATATAAGATTGTGAAGGGGCTTGATCGGGTGGATGTGGTAAGGATGTTCCCAAGGATGGGTGAAACTAGAACTAGGGGCATAATCTTAGAATAAGGGGTTGTTCTTTCAAAACTGAGATAAGGAGAAACTTCTTCACTCAGAGGGTAGTAGGTCTGTGGAATTTGCTGCCCCAGGAGGCTGTGGAAGCTACATCATTAAATAAATTCGGTCAGACACCCGGCTGACCAAAAACCAGAATGACTCAGAGTGACAGGGCAGCTGAGCAATTTCTCCAAAGGTCTGCTGGGTACCTGGTCTGCGAGCTCACACAGTCCTTCAGTTGGTAAGTGCACAATGCAGGGTGTGACTGAGCTGAACAGACGAGCAACACTCCAAGTTCAGTCTCTGTGCTGATCTCGGCTGCACCAAGTGTGGTCATTACAGTTTACAGGGTCTCCAGGGTTTAACTCGATCAGTACTCAGAGTGACAGAACTCATGTCTCCAGGGTTTAACTCGATCAGTACTCTCAGAGTGACAGGGCTCATGTCTCCAGGGTTTAACTCAATCAGTACTCAGGGTGACAGGTCTCATGTCTCCAGGGTTTAACTCGATCAGTACTCTCAGAGTGACAGGGCTCATGTCTCCAGGGTTTAACTCGATCAGTACTCAGAGTGACAAGGCTCATGTATCCAGGGTTTAACTCGATCAGTACTCTCAGAGTGACAGGGCTCATGTCTCCAGGGTTTAACTCGATCAGTACTCAGAATGACAGGGCTCATGTCTCCAGGGTTTAACTCGATCAGTACTCTCAGAGTGACAGGGCTCATGTCTCCAGGGTTGAACTCAATCAGTACTCTCAGAGTGACAGGGCTCATGTCTCCAGGGTTTAACTCGATCAGTACTCAGAGTGACAGGGCTCATGTCTCCAGGGTTTAACTCGATCAGTACTCTCAGAGTGACAGGGCTCATGTCTCCAGGGTTTAACTCGATCAGTGCTCAGAGTGACAGGGCTCATGTCTCCAGGGTTTAACTCGATCAGTACTCTCAGAGTGAGAGGGCTCATGTCTCCAGGGTTTAACTCGATCAGTACTCTCAGAGTGACAGGGCTCATGTCTCCAGGGTTTAACTCAATCAGTACTCAGAGTGACAGGGCTCATGTCTCCAGGGTGTAACTCGATCAGTACTCCGAGTGACAGGGCTCATGTCTCCAGGGTGTAACTCGATCAGTACTCTCAGAGTGACAGGGCTCATGTCTCCAGGGTTTAACTCGATCAGTACTCTCAGAGTGACAGGGCTCATGTCTCCAGGGTTTAACTCGATCAGTACTCTCAGAGTGACAGGGCTCATGTCTCCAGGGTTTAACTCGATCAGTACTCAGAGTGACAGGGCTCATGTCTCCAGGGTTTAACTCGATCAGTACTCTCAGAGTGACAGGGCTCATGTCTCCACGGTTTAACTCGATCAGTACTCAGAGTGACAGAGCTCATGTCTCCAGGGTGTAACTCGATCAATACTCTCAGAGTGACAGGGCTCATGTCTCCAGGGTTTAACTCGATCAGTACTCTCAGAGTGACAGGGCTCATGTCTCCAGGGTTTAACTCGATCAGTACTCTCAGAGTGACAGGGCTCATGTCTCCAGGGTTTAACTCGATCAGTACTCAGAGTGACAGAGCTCATGTCTCCAGGGTTTAACTCGATCAGTACTCTCAGAGTGACAGGGCTCATGTCTCCAGGGTTTAACTTGATCAGTACTCTCAGAGTGACAGGGCTCATGTCTCCAGGGTTTAACTCGATCAGTACTCTCAGAGTGACAGGGCTCATGTCTCCAGGGTTTAACTCGATCAGTACTCTCAGAGTGACAGGGCTCATGTCTCCAGGGTTTAACTCGATCAGTACTCTCTGAGTGACAGGGCTCATGTCTCCAGGGTTTAACTCGATCAGTACTCTCAGAGTGACAGGGCTCATGTCTCCAGGGTTTAACTCGATCAGTACTCAGAGTGACAGAGCTCATGTCTCCAGGGTTTAACTCGATCAGTACTCTCAGAGTGACAGGGCTCATGTCTCCAGGGTTTAACTTGATCAGTACTCTCAGAGTGACAGGGCTCATGTCTCCAGGGTTTAACTTGATCAGTACTCTCAGAGTGACAGGGCTCATGTCTCCAGGGTTTAACTCGAACAGTACT